>NC_077231.1:284482867-284782867 GCF_027887165.1 Monodelphis domestica
CCCCTTCATTTTATAGGGAACGAAAGTCCAGAGAAATGGCTTGGCCAAGGTCTCACAGCTAGTGAATGGCATTGCTGAGGGCAGATCCCAGGTATCCTCCTGGCTCCTATAGTGATGGTCTCTCACAGGGTTATAGACTGGGAACTGAAAGGGGCTCTAGAGCTAATCCAGTTGAACCCTATTTTGCAGAGGGGGAAACTGAGGTCCATAGCTTGGAAGTGATTTTCCTAGGCTCTGCAGGGAGTGGCAGAGTTGGGATTCAAACCCTAGATCTCTGAGATTGGGTCCATTGCTCTTTTCACAAAACCTACAGATCACAGTTCCTGGGTTAAAATATGACCTCTGACACCTCCTAGCTATGTGACCCTGGTCAAGTCACTTAACCCCCCATTGCCTTGCCCCTTTCACTCATCTGCCTTGGAACCAATACATAGTATTGATTCTAAGACAGAAGGTAAGGGGTTAAAAAAATAATAGCACTTACCTCTGAAAGGTTGTTATGAAGACCAAATGAAATAATAATAATAAAGCAATTAGCCACAGTGCCTAAATGTAATAAATGCTATATAAATGTTAGTTATTATGATTATTTCTTTTAAAAATATTTCACTGATGTTTATTTACATCCCTTCTCAATACCTGCCCCATAGAACCCCTTCCTTGTAACAAAAAGAAATAAACAAAAGAAACTGTCCTGTCAATCATGTCGGAGCCATTCTGTAACCATCGTCCACCATCTCTCCATCAAACGTCCCTACTCTTTTCCTATTTGCTATCTTCAAAGAGTTATGGGCTCTCATGAACTTCCTTGGGGCTAGTGCACCTTTCTCTGTGTTATTCTGTTTTACCTTGCTGTTTCTTGTTGTTCTTGCTTTTGTGGAGTCATTTCAGTCACGTGATCCCATTTGGAATTTTCTTGGCAGATCCTGGAGTGGTTGGCCATTTTCTTTCTCCAGCTCATTTGACAGATGAGGGGCAGAGGCAAGCAGGGTAAAGTGACTTGCCCAGGGTCATACAGATAGTTTTCCATTTCCTTCTCTAGTTTATTTTATAGATGAGGCAAATGGGATGCAGTGACTTGCCCAGGGTCACATAGCTAGGGTTTGAAGCTGGACTTGAACTCAGGATACCTCCTTGATTCTACATCTGGTAGCCTATTTACTGAGCCATTTAACTACCCTTACCTGGCACATAGTAGGTACTTAATAAATGCTTATATTAAATTGGTCTCATATTACATTTTGAGTATTTGAATGGCACTTATATACTGAACTAGGCAATGAAGAGACTTGGGTAGCTTAGGCAATCTCCCTCTTAGTGCTGAAATAGCTAATAAACCATCATACTCATAAGGAATACATCCTTGAGAGATGATATCTAAGGGAAACAACTTCTTTGTAAATAGACCAAAATTGACTATGATAGATAGATTTCCCCATCAAACTAAATTTGTTCAACAAAACTGGACATGCCTATAATTTTAACTGCTTGTCATTCAGTTCTAGCTGGGGAAGAATTGCAAGTATTGCTGGTTCCATTGGCATAGGGCACCTTCTCTGCCATTTTTCTCCTTAATGGGGATGTCCTGGGTAGTTGTTTGAAGCACCGAGAAGTGATTTAAAGCTAAAATTTCTTGACTCCAAGCCCTGCCATTAATTCACAACCAAAGGTTGCCATACCTACAAAGAATGTGGATGAAACAAAGATCTGTGGGAACAGAATCATTCAGCCTTAAAGGGAGACATGGTAACTAGGCAACTTCCTGCAAAATATGATTTGGACCTCTACATCCTTAGCCCACTGACTTAGAACTCTAGCAGCCATACTTGTGAGTAAAGCTATTGACCTCTAATGAAAAAGACCATTGTGATTCATTCACAAATATCATTTGGGGGGCGGAGTCAAGATGGCAGCTTAGCAAGCAGCAAAAGTTCAGACCTAGTGGAAGACCCTTCCTTAACTGATACAGACTGAATACTCCTAGGGCACCGAAATTCAAGCTGAACAACAGGACAGAAGCGGGGAACCCTCCTTCTGGACTCAAAAGGTACGCCCCCCCCAAAAGCTGGAATCCGAGAATACTCAGGACTAAGGGGAAGGCAGAGCGAAGGTCCCAGGACCGGTCCCCCACAACCCAGAGGGCTGAACCCCCAGCAGCAGTGGGAACCTTTGAGTGGGCAAAGGTGCTGGTTTGCAGGGTCTACCTTGTGAGCAGCGGGGCGCCGGGTTCAGAGCATCCAGCTTGGACAGCGGGGAGGAAGCCAGGGAGAGATGGGCCGTGGCTGGGTCCCTCCATCAGGCTCCAGTCTCACTGTTGCCTTGGGGCACATCCAGACCAATCCAGTTGAACATAATCCCATCAGAACTCCTCAGAGTTTAGGTTGGTAGGCAAAGGCACTTGTAGACAGCTGAGAAGCAGCTGGAGAGAACTGGAGAGAGCCTGGCCCGCCCAGCCTTCCAGGAATCTTCAGAGCCTCAGAGCTTCATGCCACATATAGCCCAACCCAGTTGAACTCAATCCAATCAAAAGCCTCCAGAGGACAGGGAAGCTAACATTCCTCCCCTAGAGACTGTACCAAGAGATCTGACAAAGCTCCAAGAGGGGAGACTGACAGCCCCAAAACCAAAACAAAATGAGAGGAGCAAGAGCACAGCCAAATACAGGGAGCAAAGAAGGGGTAAACTCGAGCAAACAACAGAAAAAGAAGAAAGAAATTACAATAGACAGCTTCTGCACAGGTAATGAGCAAAGAGTGAAAGAAACAGAGGGGGAGGGATCAGCAAAGGAAAAATCAGAAATCCCAGCGAATTGGATACAGGCTTTGGAAGAACTCAAAATGCAATTCAAAACACAATTAAGAGAGGCTGAAGACAATTGGGAAACAAACTTAAAAACTAAGATAAGCCATCTGGAAACACAAATATCATTTGGAATTTCCAACATTCCTCAGTTGGATCCTAAGGGAGCAGGACACTTTCTGATGAGGGATTGGGGTGGAGCCACAAAGAATCTAGTTTGTTTTTTTCCAGTCAGGAATCCAAGGCAAATTTTAACCCCTTTGTAGACTGTAGACATTAGAACTCATACATTAAGAGCCATAGACTTCCAACAAATAAATCTGGCTCCATTCCTCACTTTCTCTGATTTCTGCTCTCTCATCTTTGGCTTCTTTCTCTTTCCCAATTCCTAGTCCTTTCCATTCTGAGCAGTTCCTAAGAACAGCAGCTGAAGGGGTCAGGAGAGTAGAACTGACTAGCATAGAGAATTTCACCAGGTTTTCATATGGCTTAGGGTGGAGGAGGCTGATATAGCCCTCAGAATACACCTTGAAGAAGGTAGAACTGGATAGAGGTGCAGGTGTGGATGGCTATAGAGATCAGTGGGCTCTTTTAGCTGAGCGATTCTAGGAAGGATGAGTAGCGTTATAAAGTGTGTTGTAGTAAAGAGACCACTGGATTTGGAATCAGAAGACGTGGGTTTGAATCCTGATTCTCTTACTGCTTGTGTGACTATGGGACCCCCCTCCCCCAAATGTCTTGGTTTCAGTTTCCTCATCGGTAATTTGGAGGTGGGGAGGTAGATCAGATGACCTTTAAGGTCCCTTCCAGATCTAAATCCTGAGACTCATTCTTTCATTAATCCAGCATGAAATACTATATACTGTACTATAATGTTTTGTCTATGGTCGGACCTGTCTCCATCCACCCCGGCGCCATGAAATGGGTAACCCTCCGTTAGGCTAAAATAAGGGAATCCCGCCACCTAGTGGTTCAATTTCTAACATCCTTCTTGCCTATCAAGAGGACTAGAGACAAATGTATGAAAAGGGATTGTGTAGCAGCATTTGGAAGTAGAAAAGGCAATCCTCCCATTTAACAGATGAGGATACGGAGATAAAGAGAGGATAAATGAGTTTCTTGAGATATTGGGGTATAAAGTAGGAAGAGTAGGACTTGAATCTTCATCCTCTGACTAAAAATCTAAGGTCTCTGTCATATATAATAGGATCTGAGTTCAAATTCTAACCTTTCTAGTCAATACCTCAATACTCATAGGGCACAGAGAGAATGGATGATGTGATTGAGTGGCAAGAGTATTGGATTTGAAATCACAAGGCCAAGAATCCAGATTCCAGTTCTGCTTCTTGCTACTTATATGACCTGGAAAGTAAGTCATTTCCCCTCCCTGAGTCTTAGTCTTTTCATCTATAAAATAATGGGGTCACACAAAATGATATCTAAGGTTTTTTAGTTCTTTAATTCCACAAAAAGTCCTGTCTTCATGGATGTCTATATATCTACAAAGTATATTGCATTAGGGTATATATCCAGAAAAAAATTTAAAGTGAGTATTTATTGAATATTCAAAAGAAATTATTTTCATTTATCAAACTGGAATCACATTTAACTAAGTTGAATTTTTAAAAATTAACAATCAAAAATAAACAATCAAAACTTAAGGAAAAACAAAAAACAAAAAATTAAAAAATTAGCAACTGATTTTGCTTTAAATATATAAACTTCTAAAAAATGAGACACAACACCAATTTTTTTGGAGACCTTTGTCTATCTGTGCCTAGACATGTGCAATATACCCAGTGGGCATGACTATCATCTACTCCTTATCATTTGTGGCAGGTAGTGCTTTGAAAAAGCATCTTCTATGATTTCCAGTGGCTTATTTGAGACAAAGATGAATAGAATAAAGCAGAGAAAGAACAGATCTGACCACCATGCCATAGGTCTTAAAGACCCAACTTCACCACAAGACAAGTAACATCTTTAAAGGATAATTATTTGCAGTCAAAAGTATAATTCTGCTATTTATCACCCCCACCACTGGCTTTGGCAACCATGAGTTCTGAGGCAATGTTTGCTTTGTGTTCTGAGGTAGCTAATTTTTCAAAATTCAAAGGCACAGGCTGAGCTAGCGAGAGAAGGAACTAGTGAACTGGAACCCGATGTGCATCCAATATGGGAGGATGTCTAGGACCATAATGATGGCACATCTGAGGCTTTCTCATCTGCAACAGAACTACCTTTCTTTCTTGGCTTTTCTCTTTTTGAATGGCTAATTCTTCTGTGAAAATTTGTATTTGTTAGAAGCTGTCGAGTTGACCATCCTCATTTGTTCATTTTCCCTGGGCATGACCTGAGAAGGCTTATGAAGATAGGATTTTTTTCCTTCTAATTCAGTGCTCTGCTTTTTTTCTTTTAACCCCTTACCTTCCATCTTAGAATCAATACCATGTACTGGTTCTAAGGCAAAAGAGTGGTAAGGGTTAGGCAATGGGGGTCAAGTGACTAGTTCAGGGTCACACAACTAGGAAATGTCTAAGGTCTAGATTTGAACCCAGGACCTCCTGTATTTATGCCAGAATCTCAGTCATCTGAGCTCCTAGCTGCCCTCTTATGCTCTGCTTTTTGAAGTAGTAACTGGTACTCCCTCACCTCTGTTACAAGCTCTCTGGGCAGTTACATTTAGGTGATGCTTTGAGTAGGTTATTCCCAACCACCTGGGCCTTCTAAGGCAGTTGGCTTCAGGTGTGGTCTCATAAAGGTATATACTATCACTCATGGAGTGGGAGGAAGTACGGCATCCAGAGTCATTCCTATGGGTTGGAGGTGAATGGAGGAAAAGCACTTTTTAAGCTTAAAATTCATTCTCTCTCCCCCATAATCCTCTCCTCTTCCTACCTTCCCTATTTCTGTCAAAGCCAGTATCATTCTTCCAGTATCCTACATTGGTAACCTGTATTTAACTACGTTGTATTTTTTCTATTTATATGTATTCCCCCAAACATATAGATGTCCTTGCTGTTTTATCCATTAAAATATGGGTTCCTTGAGTTTTGAGGGTTGTTTCTTTATATCTTTAGTACCTCAATCATGGTGTCTGTCACCATAACTGCCATCATTATTATTTTCCCTTTAAAAATAAATCCCTTACCTTCTTTCTTAGAATCAATACTGTGTATTGGTTGTAAGACAGGAGTGGTAAGGGCTAGGCAACTGGAGTTAAGTGACTAGCCCAGTGTCAAAGCTAGGAAGTGTGTGAGGCTATATTTGAACCCAGGACCTCCACTTTCCAGGCCTGGATCTCTCTCCACTGAGCCACCTACCTGTCCCTTAATATATCCCACCCCCTTTTTTAGGGAAGCAGGGTTAAGTGGTTTTTTCCAGGGTCTGACAGCTATTAAGCATTAGAGGCCGGATTTGAACTTAAGAAGATGAGTCTTCCTGACTCTAGACTTGGTGCTCTATCCATTGCACCCCCTGGCTGCTGTATTATTATTATTATTAATAACTAGCTCTTATATAGAGCTTAAAGATTTACAAAATGTTTTACATGTGTTAACCCATTAATAATGGCTCATTGGTTGATTGTATAATTCATTGCTATTTAAATGTGTTACTATTTTTTAGTGGAGGTTCTCCTAAAATCTGCTCTGGTCAGATCACACCTCAAGTTCTGATTTAGGGAAGACATAGAGTCCTTAGAGTTGATCTAGCCCAATTGCATCATTTTACAGATGAAGAAACTGAGAGATAGGGTAAACAAAAGAACCGGGTTTATCCTTTATCAAATAAATGAGTTAGACTAGACACTCACAGAACCACTGAGAAGAGACCTCAGAGGTCATTAAATCCAGCTCACATCTGCCCAAGGATTCCTTCATATAACACCTCCTAACCCCTGTTTATTTAGTACCTGCTTGATGACTTTTGATGAAGAGGAAAGCCAATGCTTCCCAAGGCAACCGATTCCATTTATGGATGGATCTAATATTTAGGGAAACTTTCCAGCATGGGGCCTAAGTCTGCTTCCTTGGACCCTTCCGTTGTTTGTTCTTAGTCCTGTCTGGGGCACAGTAGAACAAGCTGAATCATTCTTCTACTTGACAGTACTTCTAGTCCTTTCCTCCATATGCCTTCTTTTGTCCATGTTAACCATCTCCAACTCTTTCAGCTGTTCCTCTAATGGCATGTTCTCCAGCCCATTCACCATCCTGGTCACTTTCTCTTGAAGACTCTCCAGTTTGCCTATTTCTTCTCCAAAAACTTGGTACCCAGAACTGAAAGCTTCATATATGGTCTGCCAGGGTAGAAGGCAACCTAACCATATATAACAGGAGCAGCTCACTTTATACAGTTCTTTGGGGCTTATGAAGTGCTTTTCCTTCCACCTCACCTTGTGGGGAGGGCCATACCAGTATTACTATACACATTTTTCTAAAGAGGAAACTGAGGTTCAGAAATGTTAAATAGTTTTTCATGTGGCTATATGTAGTTCATCTTCATCCAAAAACTGTCTGTTTGTTATATTGAATGGAAGCACTGAATAATCATCACTGATTAGAGAAATGCGAATCAAAATAACTTCGAGATATCTCACATATATCAGATTGGCTAAAATTTTAAAAGGGCAAAATGACAAGTATTGGAAGGGATGTGGAAAAATAGAGACACTAATACATTGTTGGTGGAGCTGTGAACTGATCTAACCATTTTGTAGAGCAATCTGGAATTTTGCCCAAAGAGTTTTAAAACTCTGTATACTCTTTGTCCCAATAATACCCTTTATTAGGTATATTTCCCAACATTTCTTGGGTTTCTTCCCAAGGGAGAAAGGAAAATCACCTATATGTTCTAAAATATTTAGAGCAGTTCTATTTATGGTGGCAAAGAAGTGGAAATTGAGGGAATGCTCATCAATTGGGGAATGGCTAACTAAACAAGTTATGGTATATGATTGTAATGAAATACTACTGGGTGGTAAGAAAAGTTGAGCAGGTTAATTAGAAAAACATGGAACGAGCTAAGTGAAATTATAAAGAGAGTAATAAGCAGAACCAAGAGAGCATTATATATGGCCACAGAAATATTGAAGAATGACTGTGAATGTCCACCCCTTGGGATGGGGGCAGTGGGGGGGGGGGAGAGAGAGAGAGAGAGAGAGAGAGAGAGAGAGAGAGAGAGAATCAAAGTCAAATAATGCCTTCTTAAGGGTGGGGAGGTGAGGGATGGAGGGAGAAACATGGGAAACCTAATGTTAAAAATAAGCAAATAAATAAATTTAAGCTAAAAAAAAAAAGAAATGTTAGTCCAGGATTACACAGTTGGTAGATGTTGGAGTTGGGATTTGAATCTAGCTCTCCTGAGTAACAGCAAAGCATAGTGAATGAAGAGGGAATTGGAGTTGGCATCGGGAAGAGCTGGATTCAATTCCTGTCTGAAACTCACTAGCTGTGTGGTTCCAGGAATGTCTTTATGTTTCAGTTTGGTGATGAAGAATGAATGTTTTGCAAAAAACTGAGAGGTGCAAATGTTAGAGTGAGTGATTGACAGGAACATGTGACTAAGGGTCACATGGGAGCCTGAGGCTAGAGATCTGGGAAAGATTCTATGCCCAATGGACTTCATCTTCTCTCCAAGAGGACCTTGTTTAAAGGCTTGGAGGAAAACTGGTTTCTGCTTTCTCCTGAGACCAGCTAAAGAAGAAAGAAAGCTTTTGAATCTGGTTGCTGGCAGTATCAGTAGAGATTGAAGACACACTTCATCTCTGGACCTGTTTGGATACAAATCAACTAAAGATCCTGGCCCATTTGATTGGACTCCTTGAGTGAGATTTGGCTATTGGGAAATTTACTGCTTAGTTTAATAAGATAGTTTTAGATAGTTTATAGGCATTAAATTGTAAGATAACTAGCATAATTTTCCCCTAAACCCTTGTTCCTTCCTTCCCTTCCCAACCAATAAATATGAATTATTTATATGTTCCCTCTTGTTCTTTCTTCACCAAAATTCCCAACAGTTTCCTGGTCTCTAAAATGAAGTGATTGGTGGCCTGGATGTACTCATGAATTCATTTCCAGCTTTTTAAGTCTGATCTTAATTTGAGTCCGTCCCTCATGTTTCTCTTTTTAAAGACTATCTAGTTCTAAGGGTCTAGAATTCTGTGAACAATATGAGTTAAAATATAGGAGGTGTGTTTTAATATTTTCAAAACACTTGACATGCAATACATTATTTCATTCAACCTCCATCACCCTGTGAGGTAGGGGCTTTTATCATTCCCATTTTACAGATAAGGAAATTGAAAATGAGAGAAATTAAATAATCTGCCCAGGTCCACCTATTTAGTAAATGTCTGAGGCAGGATCGAAATTTGTGTCTTCCTGCCTGGAGCTCCAGGCTTTTATACACTGTATCACTTACCTAGCCTTAAGAACTAGGGTAGCTGGCTTCGTGAAGGGGATAGTTGTTGAAATGGCCTTTAAATTAATTTCAATTAAATTTATATTAATATTATGTTAATAATATTAGTAATAAAATTAATAAATATAGTATAACCAAATAGAATAAAAAGAATAATTATAAAATAGAATAATAAATACATTAATTTAAATTTAAAAATAAACTAATTAAAATTTAAAATGGAGAATATTTAGGTTAGGCAGAAAAAGAGAGGATACTAGGGAATGGGTCAACCTGATTTAGAGCTATGAAAGTGGGAATAAGGATGATAAAATGGGTATCCATTTTGCATGATGTTCTTGTAGGACAAAAGTCATTTATCTTAGAAGCTACACTTGCTCATTTTCCCTTAGTTTCCTTCCAAAGGGTACACAAAAAGAATACTTGCCTCAAGTTGAAGGACATTGCAGAGTGCTTATCAGACTTTCCTCTGATAAGATACCCCTTCTGGGAGAATGCCAAAGACTTAGGACTTAATGTTCTTTAGAAAACCCACTTGGGGCTAGCCAAGCCTTTAATGGTATATTATTTCTTGTTTTGTTTTGTTTCTTTTCAAGAAAGAACTGAAAAGCCTTTCCACCCCCTGAGACTGAGCTTGTATTCCTCAGTTTTCTTTGTCCCTGAGATCCGGAGAGCACCTCTGATGGGAAATTAGAGCCTCAAGGTGGTCTCCATTGAAGGAAATGGACCTGGCCCTGAGAACCTGTCCTGGGTGTGCTGAAGCTTGGCTTCTCTACCCAAACCGGCATAACCAGTAGACCTGACCAGTTGCTAGTTTGGTTTGACTAGCTTGACTTAAATAAATGGAGGCAAGTTGGGGGGGGGGTACAAATTCTGTTTTAGACATTGAGCAAAGAAAAGGAGAGAATTATTCCTCCATATTTCCTAGGGTTATTGTGAGAGAAGCATAATCTATGAAGCAGTCTATAATATGAGTGATTATTATTAATGTCAAAAAATGTCTACATGTGGACAGAGCAGAGTATTGGTGGTAAGAGTGAGCGTAGTGGCTGTCTCATCCCTGTCCTTCTGCTCTCTGCCTTCGGGACACCAGCATGACCTTTGGCTCATGTAGGAACTGGGCAAGAGGAGGCAAAGCCAAGGGTAGAATGTCAGAGTGTGGGGATCTGATGGGCAGAAGTCAAGGGAAGGGCACCAAAAACAGCTACTAGGACTTGTCAACGTTCTCATAGGAACACAGCTGCGGGAAAGATAGGTGCCAAGCCCACTTAGATGACATCTCACTTACTTGTATTTATTCATTCAGCCCAAATAATAAAGAGACCCTTGAGTTCAGCCCCACACATTTATAAAAGAGGAAAAGGAGCCTGCCTGAGGAAGACGATTAACTTGGCCAAGAACACACAACTAACTAAACATTTGTATTTCATTTCTTCCTTAAGGTTTGAAAAATGCACCAGCTGCAATGAAAAGCCCTGAAGTCAAAGTACATCCAGAATCCTGAAGGATTTCGATTGGCCAGTGGTCCCACAGAGGAATTTTAAGAGAAGTTTAAAACACTCAGACCTCAACATTCCCTGAATGTGTGTGCTATGAACAATATCTGTCTGGGTTCTGTGGCAGATCAATGATTCATTACTTTTTAGAAAAGCACTTTAAGGTTTACAAAACATTTTCATCTATTCTCTCAGCCCTGGGACTTTTTTTTCTCTACATGGATAGATGACAAGGTAGATGGAATGCTGGGTGTGGGGGCAAGAAGACCTGAGGTCAATCTGACCGGCTTTATCACCCCTGCAAATCAATAACTCTGCCTCAGTTTCCTTATCTGCAAAATGAGGATAATATAAATCCTTGATTCCCAGAGTGGTTAGGAGGGTAAAATGATATTTGGAAATCACTTTATAAAACTAAATGTAAGCTTTAATTATGATTAATTCCCTACAAGACCTCTGTGAAGTAGGTATGACAAAATCACTTAATTCTCATTCACTTCTTTAGTTGATCTAAGATCTGGTCAGCAAGGATTCTCTTTTTAGAAGGGCAGATCACAGCCTGTCCATGACTGTCTTAAGAAGGAAACTGTGCCTCCACATGATAAACCTGAGGCAAGTAGAAGTTAAGTGACTTACCCAGGGTCACAGAGCTTTCAACAAGCTGAATCAGTCCCACACCAGGGCTCTTTCCACCATGCAATCAAACAAATGTGAGCCTTGTGGTTCCTGTTTACAAAGAATTGGGGGTCTGGGGAAGGAGAGATGACAAGTAGATACAACCCTCTCAAATCTATATCTAAGCAAAATCAAGTTACTGTCATTTGGAAATTGCCCAAGGGCTGGAACACTTGGCTTTGTTAAAACAAAGAGCTCTGGATCTGAAGTGAGAGATGCTGGGTTCTGCCTCTTTCGTTCACTGCCTATATATGAACTTTGGTAAAATCACTTCTGGGTTAGCCTCAGTTTCCCCAATTGCAAAACAAAGGGCTTGGATCAGAAGCCTTTGATCTATGAGTCAGTGAAATGAACCTATCAGGAATGGGGGTGGGGATGGTGAGGTCCCCGCCTCACAAATTTTGTGAGAGGAAAAAAAATCCCATCACCATTCCCAGACAAGTAACAGAAATAGACTCCTGGCCTAATGTATGCAGAGTTTCAGTCCAGAATGACATTCTTCTGGTTGACTTACAATCCTCAGAAAATTGGGAGTTGTCATGGAAATTCCGACACAAGCTGCACCCGCCCAGCATGGTGGGAGATGTCAGACTCTGGGCTGGAAGGGATCTCTGCAAGGGGATGATTATAGTCATCTGGGATCTGTCACTATGAGCCTTTGCAGCTGTAGAATGAAATGCAGAGTCATTCAGTTAATGGACAGCAGGTGGCTCCACCTGCCAAGAGAAGCAGGCACCTACATGGGAGGAGACCCAGGATCCAGGGTTTTGATGCTCTAATCCCCTGATAGAAACTTTGGCCACGTAAGCAGGAACCATGGTCTTTAGACCCAGTAAGGTTTCCAGACATTCTCCAACCACTTTTTACAAATGAGGAAACCGAGGCCCATGGGGGTGAAGTGGTTTGCCCAATGTCACATAGATAGCTCCAAGATGGCAGACCACTCTGTGGACATTCCAGGTGTGGTCAGCTGCTGATCTTTCTTTCTTCTTGATTTATTTGACAAAAGAGTTTTTTCCTGAGGTCACTGAGCAAACATTGACTCCATTAACTGCTTTTTAGAATTATAGACAGATTTGGAAGGGCTCAAGCTATACCTGAGACAAACTTCTTATCTGCTAGAATTGCTTCATCTTCAGCATTTAAGGGGTCAGAGATTTAGAGGGAGAGGATGGGAGAGCTCCGGGTCCAGTCCTTCAATTTACAGATGAAGAAACAAAAGGCCATGCAGATTAAATAAATGACTTGTCCCCCATCACAGACATAGTAACTGATAGAGCAGATCTCCTAGTTCTTCATCCAGTAATGTTCCCATGACTCCATAGCTCTAACATTTATCACCTCTCCTGTGTTCCCCTCTCCTCTCCTCTTCTTCACATTAAAAAAATTCTGAGCCTAGACTACATAAGCCAAAACAAGCACTTCCATACATCCAACAGAACACATAGGAAGGGGAGGTGTTACATGAAATCTCTATTTATTTATTTTTTTTGCCTCAGTATATTCATTCAACAAACCTTTTTAAGTTCCCACTTTGTGTTAGGCAATAAGGACTATGAAGGTTGATATGATGTATTTGCTGCTCTCAGGGAGCTTCTAATGAGATGGAGAACAGGGAAACAACTAGATTATAAGAGAGAGGAAGCTGAGACCAGAGGGGTTTGAATGAGATGGCTCTCTATCTATGACCCTATGGCTTAGCCCCTGGAAATACTTGGGGTGAAGGAGGAGTCAAAGATCATAGGATAATAGATTTAAAGCTTGAAGGGATCTTGGAGTCCATTGAGTCCTCTCATTTTATAAATGATGAAATTGATACTTAAGTGACTTGCCCAAGGTCACACAGGTGGGAGATCTTTGAGAGGTAGAGCCCCTGGGTACCAGGGAAGGTGGTTTAGTATCATCAACTGGAATAGAAATATTGGAAGGAAGGGGGGGGAGGAGTTTAATAGGGGAAGATGAAAAGTTTAGTTTTCAACATGTTGAGTTTAGGGCACTCAGGAGAAGCTGTTCAGTAGACCACTGGACATATAGGAGTGTAGTTATGGTGAGTAGCTGGGACCAGGCATAGACTTATAGAGTCATCTGCATGGAGGCTGAAACAGGATGGAATCCAGACAGATAATCATCCAGTCTCAGCTTGTCTTATGGTTTTGGACTTTTAAGCACTTACTAGATTCTGACCCATAAATACTTTCAATGATCAACTGAAGCTTTCAAGGCCATTTGGACATACTAGAGTATGTCTGCACAGATGCAGGCTTTATCTCCCCTTCTCTGCCATATTGGGATAGAAAAAGGGTTGTCTTGGCTTATCTTGGGGCATTTGGGCCAAAGGAGGAAATCTGTCCAATAACCAGAGGTGGGGTCATAATGAAGACCCAAGACAGTCAGGGCCCACCCATGTGCCTACATGACTATTGCCCAAACTTAATTTAGCTACCATGTCACTGAGCAGGGCTGTAGAGAGCAAAGAAATCAATTCATTTGGATGCCACCTCTTCTCCTCTGGGGGTAGATCTAAACCATTGAGATGGGCTTCAGGCTTGTTGCCCAAGGCAAGAGGAGAGTCATAGACTGGAGCTGGGAGGGACCTCAGAGCACTCCTAGTCCAACTCTCTCATTTCACAGATGAGGCCACAGAAGTTCAGAGGAGGGAAATAATTTGTCCAAGGTCACAGGGATTTGGTGGAAAACAGCAAAGGCTGAGAGAATTGAAAAATCCCTGAAGAATCAATCTCTTCTTTACGCATGAGATAGAATGAAAAAAGCCATCTGGTCGGACATTGCTGGATTGACTTGGGGTGTAACATTTCCATGTACTTGAGGGGAAATGGGGAGCAGCTGCAATTGGCTGGCAGTAACCATGGTGAAAAATCCTCCAATCAGCGTTGGTCTGTAAGAGCTGGAAGGAACCTTGGAGACCACCTGGTCCCATTCTCTGGTTTTACAGAAGAGAAAAGGAATTCCCACAGAGGGGAAGACTGGGCCAAGATCACACAGATAGAAAGTAGCCCCACTCTGATTACTGACCTCTTTGTCCCAATGAAAATCTTATTTTCCACAGGAAGCCCTCCCAAGCCCTTTTAACTCTTTGAATTATTTCCTATTCACCCTTTCCATAGTTCCTTTTGCACATATTGGTTTGCATGCTGTCTCCCCCATTAGATCAGAAGCTCCTTGAGGTCAGGGATTGTTCTTTGCTTCTTTTGTATCAGTGTCTGGGCACACATTTGAGGCTTTGTAAATGTTTACTAAAAAATCTCTATCAGCTTGCTTACTGTCTCAGCCTGGGGGGCATGGGAAAGAAGAAGGAGAATTTCAGGGCTCAAAATTCTTTTTAAAATGTTGGAAACTTTCATTTGGTTTCATAAGTATTGGAATAATAAAGAAAAAGAAAAAAGTTGGAAACTGTTTTTACATGTAATTGGAAAAAGTAAAATTAAGATAGAAGAAAAAATATATGTTTACCATTTGAATGGCAGGGACTTGAACTCAAGGCCTCTGACTCCACATTGAGTGCTCTACCTTGTTGCCTGATCTGGTGTAGAATTTGCTAGTGTGTCTCCATTAACTGTCTATCCCTGAGAGACAGCTTGGGGGACAATGATGGTGATATAGAGGCAAAGAATCAAAAAGGGAAACCATATGGAGGCAGATAATATAATAGAAGGGGCAGCTAGGTGGTATAGTGGAAAGAGCATCAGGCCTGGAGTCAGGAAGATCTGAGTTCAATTCTAGCCTCAGACACTTATTAGTTGTGTGATCCTGGGAAAGTCACTTAACCCTTATTTATCTTAGTTTTTCAATTGTAAAATGGGGACAAATTAAAGAAGGAAAAAACAAACCACTCTGGTATCTTTGCCAAGGAAACCTCATAGGCAATGTCCCTGAAGTCACATAGAATTGGACCTGACTGAACAACAATATAATAGATAGGACATATGATTTAGAAAGTGGGAGAGATGTGATTTGAACCCAAGGTTCCTGACTATCACTGGGACCTTGAGAAAGTCCCATTCTTCCCATACCTGCTCTCTTCTGTAGGAGGATGTTACACTAGATTATTTCCCCCCAATATTACTTTCTTGGCATTTCTATCTTCCAATTCTTCTTCAATTTTTATGACAGTCATCTTAGCTTGGGCTCTCATCTGCTCTCACCTGGGTAGTAGCTGTGTGACCCTGGGTAAGTCAATTCACTCTGCCTCAGTTTCCTCATATGTCAACTGATCCAGAGAAGGAAATGGCAAACCACTCCAGTATCTTTGCCAATAAATAAATAATTAAATATTATATATGATATATAATAATATAACCTACATATGGGTTCTATTATATTATAATATATGTTATATTTAATGGGGGAGGGATTGAGCCCTACTATTATTCTGATCCTTCTAGAACAGTTCTTTCCAGAGCACCATGTCCTGGAAGAAGGGAGTTGGAAGATGAAGCCTTTCTCCCATTTGTGCCAGCTGAGAGGGAATCTCTAATACCTGTCATCTGAAAGTTGCTAGGGTGGGCACCCAGGCTCTGTGCCAGCCAGGAGTTTTGCTGAAGGGGAGGATGGAGGATATTCAATAGCTTCCTCCAGGGAATTGATAGGCTAGATTAGGCTAAAGAACAGCAGCCTCAAGGACTGTCTGCCTGGCACATTTTTCAAGCATCAAATTCACTTAAAAAACCAACCCCTGAAGGAGATGCTCCAGCAGTTCAGCTATTAAACTCTTGAGTAGCAACCAGAGCTGCTTGATGAGTTGGGCCTGGGCCCAGCCATGTTCATCCTGGTTTGAGCAGCTAGTACCAGGGAGTGCTTTGTTCCTGCAGGGATCAAGCAAGAGGTTTGTATTTTTTTTTTTTTTTGATATGTAATGGCTCTTTTAAAGAAAAGGAGGAGAGAATAGGAAGGAGGAAGTGTCACACATTAGAAATGTCTTGAGAGAAGGCCCCCACCTTCTTATTCTTCTTGTGGTATTTAAACAAATGATTTAACCTATGTAGAGCACATTGCAGACCTTATGATGCTATATAAATGCTAGTAGTTATTACTATTATTATTAATAATAGTTATCTTTACAGTGGGCACCCAGAAAATAAATACTGTCCTCCTTTTAAAATACTGGTACTGAGGGACAGGACTATCATGATTCCCTGGTGCAGTGGATAGAGCATTGGATCTGGAATTAGGAAGACCTGAATTCAAATGTGACCTCAGATACTTAACAGTTAAGTTATTAACTGGATAAGTCATTAAATCACTATCTACCTCAGTTTCTTCTACAGTAAAATGGGGATGATAACAGTACCATCTCCCAGGTTATTGAGAGAATATGAGATATTTGTTTTATTTACTTATTAAAACCCTTACCTTCCATCTTAGAACAATATGGGTTCCAAGGCAGAAGAGCAGTAAAGGCTAGGCAATGGGGATTAATTGACTTGCCCAGGGTCACAAAGCCAGGAAGTGTTTGAGACCAGATTTGAACCAGAATCTCCCATCTCTGGACCTGGCTCTCAATCCATTGAGCTACCCAGCTGCCCCATAGAGAAATCCTTTAAACCATCAATGAGAATTCTGAGCCTTGTAATTTCCCAGCAACCTGAAATAGTCATGGAGATAGACATAGTGGTGGGCAGGATGGGCATCTGCCTATTTATCTCTGATGCCAGGGAAGACATAGAGACATGGAGTTGGGGATTGGCAACTAGAGAACCACAAGATGACTGTGGCCATCAGGACTTTAGTAAGGGCAGAGCCACATGGTGGTCTACTTCATGGCTCCTGTTTTAGGACAAAGAATCCTGTTTAGATTTTCTGGGAGGTGCCTACTCCTCTGTGAGAATCATGGAGGTTAGGGGGAGGAAATCTCTGCATAGCTTTAGCTCTCCAATCCCTCTTCCTCTTACATATTTTACAGATGAGGAAACTGAGACTGAGAGGCAAAATGCTTGTTTTGTTACACTGACTGCTCAATTGTGAAATTTTATACAAATCTCTTCATTTCTTGGTATCTCAATTTTCTCACCTATTGGTGACACCACCTCTGTTTCTTATACTCCAGGCACATTGCCTTTTTCCTTCAGGGTTGCTGAGGATGAGGCTCCTGGAAGCTGTTACCTCTGCCTTTTGGGATATCTCTGTGTGTCTCTTATCCCTTCTGGATGGAGTGGCTCTCCATTTCCAAGTAACATGGCCAGTGGAGACCCCTGGGAATGGGGGGAAGGAGAGAGGCTCCCAGCTTGGAACTACTCTCAGTAGGGCTTAACTGGCTAGGCTCTATGTGTGTGTGTGTTTGCCTAATACCAGCACCCCGGGCAAAATCTCCATTCACCCTATCCTAGTCTCAGTTTTACACTAAAAACTATTAGAGGTCCACCAGACGAGACAGAGAAAAACAAAATGTGCCATGCATCCTGCTTTAGCATATAAGGTAGAAGCCTCCTTGGAAAGTGCCTTTGACCCCAGGAATCTCTCTTTGTGTAAACTAAGGAAGAAGACAGACTTCATTCAATGGATCCTGGGCTGGTGGTCTTGCCCTAGTTACAAGAGGGGTGCCTAGAAATACATGGCCTAGTCTCTGAAGATCAGTCTCCCTCCATAACCCTGTTATGAAGACACAGAGACTCCTCCATCCTGGAACTTAAGACTCTGCAGCTGGTACAAATAAGGAAACTGAGACTTGGGAGATTGAGCCCTTATAGGATACCTCCTCCATGATTCTAAGACAGAAAGATGTAAGAGCTTTTTTTTTTTTTTAAATATTATTGAAAGGGGGTGAGAATATCTGCTTTAATGAAGGCCCCCCCCCCCCCCCCCCAGCAATTCTCTCAATAGAAAGTCAGTCCTCTGATTCATGAGTCATTAGTGTCCTAGTGTAATTTAGTTCATCAGGTTGCTACTTTCTTTCTGACAACCAGAGGAGAGGAAGCATCTGAGAGAGTGAGAGTTCTCACAGGGGCTGGGGGGGGGGGCACATGGGATACTCTGGAGGGCAGTCCTGGGGTGGGGGTGCTTATTCAATGTGTGGAAAAGAGGAGTCCAGCTCAGATAACGAGAAGGGAAGGCAGGAGAGACAGTGTAGCAAAGGGCAGGTGGGAGGATATTACAAATCAACCTTATCTGTGTTTCGCCCTAGAGCGCCTTTCCCTAGCCAAGGCTTATTTAAGACTTCATTGTTTCCTTTCTCCTTTGGGGGAAGAAAAGAATTGGTTGTTTTCCCTGAGCAGGTCGGTTGTGAAAGGTATTTCCATCCCTGGGTCCAGTGCATCTCTTTGCTGACCGATAAGGGCTGGAATCTCTTCTCATTTCTGCTGAATAATGGAGTAGAGACAATACTTTGCATCAGGCTCTTTTGACAATGAGATAAATGAGCCATTACAGAATTTCGTCCTGGCTAGATAACAAATGAGCCCGATTTTGTTTTTCTAAATTAAACCTTCAGTTTGGGTGAACCTGAGAGCTGGAAGGGGTCCTCAGAGGTCATTTTTTGCCAGTGAGAAACAGGGGACCCAGAGGGATGCATCAGCTTTCCTAGCACCCCCACAGGTAATAAGTGTGGGAGCAGGGATTCAGACTCATGTCCCTTGATTCTAGGGTGTAGGAACCAAATTCTAGAACCAAAGTTCTTCCCAGCATCCAACATGACCAGACTTTTCTCTTTGGATGATTATAATGGCATTTATGTGAAGGATGAACTGGGTGAGATTAGAGGCAGAGAGAGCAGTTAGGAGATTGTTGCGATAATGTTCACCAGGGTAGTGAATGGGACAAAGTTGGGTCCCTATATATTGTGATGGGATTAAGTGCTGGGCCTGGAGTCAGTAAGAAAAAGACCAGAGTTCAAATCTAGCATCAGATACTTCCTAGACGTTTTCTTGATGCTCCTTTATATTTAATTTGCATTGTTAACATTTTCTCTATCACTTTCTTAAATCTAGACAGTCAACGAGACCATAAATCAGCCCTAAGTGGTAGCTTTTGCTGATTTCTGAGGTGTAAATGCTCACACTGAAAAATTTAATAATTGACTCTTGAACTGGACCCAGCCAGCTCCATCGCCCAATGGGGCCAGCCTATAAACTATTCTTTCTGGATGACTAGCTAGGAAAGATGAGAGCTTGGGGCATAGACAATATCATGGGAAGGTGTGTGGGGTTTTGCCTTTATTTTTTGTTAGGAAGGATGAGCATGCTTGTGAAGAGAAGGTCTTTGGAGAGGGCAGGACTGAAGATGAGAGGGAAAGATGGATGACTGATGGAGTAACGCTAGGGAGGAGATGGGAGCGGGGTTCCCTTGCTTTGTTGTCAGACACCCATACTGAAATTTAATTTACTTCTGCTGGGTGCCAGTAAAAGCACTCTCTGCAGTATATATCAAATGACTCCCCCCTGCCTACAAGATTAAAACTGTTCAGTCTGGCATTCAAGGCCCTGCATAGCATGGCTGCAATTTACTTTTTCAGCTTTATTTCATACTAATTTTCCTTTGCTGTATTCCAAAGTCCAGCTAAGCTACAATTCCTCTCCTTACCCTACTCTCTCTGCCCCACTGTGAATTTGCAAAGGTTACTTCTGGTCTGAAAAGGTTACTTCTGGTCTGAAATCGACTCCCTACAAATTACTATCTCCTATGAGGAATAGTTTGGCTTGGTGGGAAATTCTTTTCTCTCAAAGCTTTTCACCTCCTACTGTCTTCTGTCTTCCTATCTTTCACCAAGAAACTTTCCCTAGCTACCACCCCCTAACCCCACAGCCCAGCACATAATGACCCATTCCTCCACAGTCCTCACTGCCTAAACTCTAGCCTCCATTTATCATGAAGCAGAATGGCATAGTGGATAGAGAGATGGCCTTGGAAAAGGAACACCTAGATTAAAATCTCACCTTGGATCATAATCTCTTACAGCAAAATAAGGGAGTGGAGAGGATTGGCACCTCCTGACTGTGTGACCTTGGATCAATCACTTCAACTTTCAATTCCCATCCCTCTAATTCTTTTTTTAAAATAATAACAATTGTCAACATACTTTTTCTGATATCAGATCCAAGTTGCCTCCCTTTCTCCCTTCCCTCCTCACTCCTGGAAATGGTAAGCAATTTGATCTGAGTTACACATGTATTATTATGCAAAACATACTTCCATCTTCCCCCAGTTCTAAAGCTCAAAGCTATTGAACAGGGGCTCACTTGCCTTGTTAGTAAAGGTTTCTTACAGAGGTCTGGTTAAAAAACAAAACAAAACATTTATCAAACCATTATTTATTTGGATTCTTGTTTTACCCTTTTATTAGGATAAAAATCCCTTCGAGAGAGGGAACTATAGTTTTTATGTTTCTTAAACCTTTGTTCTCTAATGCTATATACATGGTGTACATTGGCTATTTACTGAATTGAATTAAAATGAATTGGATCCAACCCATTATTCCTAATTCTGCTTTCTGGTAGCCCGTTCTTTCGATGACAGTTCTTTACACATTAGATTATAGCAACTTGAGTGCAAGGACTTCTTTTATCTCCTTTTGTGTCCCTAGTGCTTAGCACAATGTCTAGCACACAGTAAGAGCTTAATAAATGTTTATTGGCTAATTTGACTAGGTGTAACAAGCAGGTACATACTTGAGTCTTCTTCACTTGAGATTATACATCCCCAGTTCAAGAATCTCAAAATTAGAAAGAACCTCAAGGGTCAAAGATCATTTAGTTTAATCACATGCTGGAGTGGCTGGGGTCCTGGATTTGGAGTCAGGAAGACTTGTATTCAAATCCTGACTTTGAGACTTACTCGTTGTATTCCTTGAGCAAGTCACTTTACTTTCTGTGACTTAGTTTCCTCATATGTTTAAGTGAAGGTGTTGGACTTGAGATGACCTCTAAGGTCCTTTTTGGTTCTAAATCTATAACCCTATACCTGATGCAGGAATCCATGATGAGTATTCTACCTACCAGCCTATACTTGAAGACAATTCAAGAGAAGGAACTCCCTCTAAAGACACATTTCATTTTTGGATAGTTCCAATGGTCAGTTCCTTCACTTATTTCTCATGTCACATGGTTTCCAGTTCCTTCACCAGCTTGTTGCCTTCCCTCCATTGGATACCCTTTAATTTGCCAACATCTCTGAAGTAAGATATAATGGAAACAACATCATATTTGCTACTGACTCATCGTCACCAATGAGCAGGTGAACCCAAGAGCCCCAGAAAGAGCAATGTCAGTCTCCTACCACAAGCTCATTAACCTTGCTTTCAGCTTGATTCATGCAGACATCATCCAGGGTGGCAAGCACTATGGAGAAGACTCTGCTGTCCCTACCACTAATAACATCAATTGGCAATCAGTCGTCACCAAGGATCAAGGGTGCTCAAGAGCCCTGGAAAAAGCAGCACCCCCATGATCACTGGTCCTACTTCTAGCCCAGCTTCATCAAACCACCATCCTAATGAGTACAACTTGTAGAAATCCCAGTGATGTGATAATTGCCTCTCCAGGTGCTCTAGAGTCTTGTCTTTTCAGCAGTCAGCCATTGAAGACCCAGAAAAGAAAATCCTGCCCATCAAAGGGTCAACTGAACTGTCGAATGGACCAGTACATGAATTTTTATCAATGGGTGTGATATTGAAGAAGATTCATGACCTTGTGACTGCACTCTAAAGGACCCCAGGGTTTTCCAATCTGATTTCTAGCTAAGAACTCTTCTGTGTTTTCTCTCCGCATACTAGATACAATATTCTTCTGTGATTATGCCACTAATTTCCTCAAATGTCTTCAGTGTCTCCCTATTTCTTTGGAAGCAATGGGTGGAAAGTGTAGGGGCAAATTTAGGCTTAATGTAAGGGCAAACTTCCCAACAACTAGATCTATTCCCAAAATGGAATGGGCTATCTTAGGGTTACTGGATTTCCCATTCATGGAAATCATTAGGCAAAAGTTGAATGACTACCTGGTGGACATGTGTTATTTATTTATTTTTTTTCAAAAAGATATTTTAGGGGGCAATTAGATGGCTCAGTGGACCTCAGGCCTAGAGCCAAAAAGTCCTGGGTTCAAATGTGGTCTCAGATGCTTCCTAGCTATGTGACCCTGGGCAAGTCACTTAACTCGCCTTGCCTAAGCCCTTACCACTCTTCTGCCTTGGAAACAATAATTAATATTGATTCTAAGATGGAAGGTAAGAGTTTTAAAAAAGATATTTTATCTTCTAAATCACATCAATTTTCTTTTAATTTATTTATTTATTATTTTTAAACATTATTTTATTTGGTCATTTCCAAACATTATTCATTGGAAACAAAGATCATTTTCTTTTCCTTCCCCCCCCCCCCCATAGCCGATGCATGATTCCATTGGGTATCACATGTGTTCTTGATTCGAACCCATTTCCATGTTGTTGGTATTTGCATTAGAGTGTTCATTTAGAGTCTCTCTTCAGTCATATCCCCTCCAACCCTGTAGTCAAGCAGTTGCTTTTCATTGGTGTTTTTACTCCCACAGTTTATCCTCTGCTTGTGGATAGTGTTTTTTAGATCCCTGCAGATTGTTCAGGGACATTGTATTGACACTAATGGAGAAGTTCATTACCTTCGATTGTACCACAGTGTATCCATCTCTGTGTACAATGTTCTCCTGGTTCTGCTCCACATCAATTTTCAATCATATCAATTTATCAATTTTCAACATACATTTTTGGTATTATACGATCCAAATTGTCTCCCTCCTTCCTTTCTTCCTCCCTCTTGGAGATGCTAAACAACTTGATCTAGGTTATGTTGGACATGTTTTAGAGGAGATTCTGATTCAGCTATAGTTTGGACCAGATGGCCTCTGAGGTCTTACAAATGTGAGATTTTGTTAAGAACAACCTCCTCATTCTGCACATAAGGAAACTGAAATATCGTTTGATCAAGGTTACCAGGATTTGTGAGGCATATAGGTGGCAGGATGGATGGAATGCTGGAGTTGGACTCAGGAAGACCTGAATTTGAATCCTGTCATTCTAACTATGTGATCCTGGGCAATCCACTTAACCTCTGACAGCCTCAGTTTCCTAATCTCTAAAATAGGGATTGTAGTACCTACCTTACAAAGTTGGTGTAAGGATCAAATGAGAATAAACATAAGGTATGTAAATATGATCTTTATTGTTTTTGAACCCAGGTCTGCCTTTGACTCCTAACCTGGTGTTCTTTCTCTGACCCCAAGATGTTGTTTCATCATGTTGTCACTTGGCTTCCTGATCCTCTCTATTTTAAAGAAGATCCAGGATTGGTACTAATGGTGATTTCCTAAGTTTCTAGCACATCCACAAAGAGGCAGGTTTGACAACAAGTCTCTTGAATATATGAGCTCTGTGCTCAGCAGGGATCATAAAATCCGACATCAGCACCAGGAGAAATTATTCCATAGTCCTCATTTCAAAGTCAAATCTACTTACCTTTCAATTACCACACTATCCCCCTTCTCCTCCCCTTGATGGTCTCTGCAGTTTCAGATTTAATCTAGTGTTTTTTCCCATAGAGTCCATCAATTTCTCCTCCTCCTCTTAACTCAGCAGTAAAGTCCCAAGACCTGTACCCTAAAGACATTGCTTAGTCTTTCCCTTGATTCCTACTACTTGGCATGATTTGGGCTTATACACTGAGAGATTGTTGGAGTAGAAAACAACTTTAGACACTCAGACCTTAACTAAGGCAGGGCAATGTGGACTTTGTCCCAGGATACAGAAATTTAGAGAGAACAGAGGAAACTATCCTGGGATGCATTTCCTTTCCTCATTTTACTCAAGGTAACATCAGCATCTCTCTTGTCCCCATCCTTTCCTGAGAAGTAGCTAGTTTTCTGATACCTTGAAAACCTTGTGGTGTCCTAAGGTGTACCTCTTTCTCTCTGTCACCCCAAGTGGCCTCCCTCTTCTTCTTCCTTACAAAAATTCCCAGACACCATCTTTTCCAATATCTTCTTTTTGCAGAAGAATAAACTGGTCCCCAGAAATGGGAAATGACTGACTTACCCCAGGGTTCCAGCTAAGTGGCAGAGCCAGCACTCAAATCCATGTCTCCTGATTCCTGGTTCCATCCTCTCTCTCCTGCCCCAAAGCTCTAATCTTTTCTCCTTCCCTTTTCTGTCCTTCCTATTTTGTCTCTAAGCAAACTGAATAACGCAAGGTTTCTGCCTAGCTGAATTCCACACAAGAAGGACCCAACAATGTTCATGTCAGTTTCCATTACTGGTTCCATTTTACTTTGTGAAATAATAATAATGAAACATATTTTGGAAGGAATAGATGAGAAATTAGCTGCCATTTGTTTGTTAAAGCCATTTTTCCTAATGTCTTTCAGTGTCACCACTGTGACTTCAGAGGGTCTTAGAAATCAGGCATTGGGTCAGAGAAGACTTCCCTGTCCTTTGTGCAACCACAGAAAAAGAAGTGGAACTTGACAAGAAAGTAGATAAATGACCACTGATGGGACAGCAAGGAATGCCCTCACCCCATTTTGTAGGATCCAGCATCGGGGAGGGATTGGCCCTCCGAGGCTAATGTGGGCATCCAGGGGAAAGCATCTAAGGAGATAAACCTCTGGAGCATATCTTCTGGATGGGCAAGTCACTTAACTTCAGTCTCCTCATCTGTAAAATGGGGATAAAAACAGTAACTACTTTCCAAGGTTGTTCTCAGGACCAAAGGAGTTAATATTTGTAAAACATGTGCTTTGGCACATAGTAGGTACTCTAAAAATGTCTTTTCCTTTTCTTTACCCTTCTCCCTTCAGTTTTCTCAGCAGTAAAAGGAAGGATTTGGACAATTGGCATCTGAGGTCTCTTTCAGATTGAAATCTAGGATCCCAGGATGGAAAACAATTTTCTCCCGCTTCAAGAGGAAAACAAAGGTCTGTGAAAATAGTTGGGCCAAGAGCAGGAGGGGCTTTTCTGACTAATAAGCCTGGATGTGCCCATCCGGCCACATCATCTTAGGGGAAAAAATGGGACGAAAGGCTCAGGGAACATAGGCTGACTGGGAAGTCAAGTTCATCCATCTCTGAATTTACTCCTGAACCCACAAGCCAGAAAGATCAGGCCCCTTCTCTGTAGGTTACTGCCGCTAACAGGAGAGCTGGCAGAAGAGTGGAGATGGGGGATTTTCAGGAAAGTCACTTAATGCACTTAGATAATGAAATTTCACTTGCAAATTTCCTCCTAATTGGCTTGGACTCGAATACTGTTATATGGATTAAAAACTGGCAGAAAGCTGGTAAACAAAATATCTAGTTAAATGAGTCCTGCTAGGTTCATCCTTATTAAATGTCTGTATTAAGGGACAAAGAAAAAACATGTGGAGGAATAGAATAGTAAATTGGCAGGTGTTACTAATACCAGGGAGACAGAGGAAAAGACCCACGACTCAACTTTCCATTACCTGAGTAAGGGCTGGGAGAGCAGATAGAAGGAACTTAGTATTAGGATGATCTGAGTTCAAGTTCTGCCTCTGGTACCTTTTTGAGACTTAGGCAACTCTCAAATAAGACTGGTGGTATGGATTTATTCATACTGGATTGGCTATGGCAAACTTATAATTTTAAGTCTCTACTTCTCTACCATAGTCCTCTGGGTTGCCTTTCCTTTTGGTCAAAGAAATGTGGAGTTGATCTTCTGTAAATCAAGAGTTTCCATATGGTACCCTCCATTGCCCCTGACACATTTCACATTTACTTTATTACGCTTAGCTATGTACACCTTGTGTCTCCCTTCCCAACCCCAAAGAAGATGTTAATCCCCTTGGAGGCCAAGAATTGTGCTGAAGATTCCATCTATCCTTATATCTCTAGGACCTAACATGATACCTTGCATCTAGTAGATATTTTGTAAATGTTGAATTGAATTTGTTGAATTTAAAATAAATCTAAGAAAAATAGAATCAGGAAGACTAGTCTGCTGCCAAAAGAACAAGAAAGAAAGGACAGATGGAATAATAGCTAACATTTATATAGCATTTTAAAGTGAGCAAACCACTTTACAAATATTTCATTTGGATGAAATGAAAAATGGAATGAATCAAAAATCAATGAAATGAAAAGGAAAAAATGAATGAAAAAATGAAGGAAGGAGAGAAGGAAGGGAGGGAGGGAGGATATAAGGGTGCAAACAGAAGGAAGGAAAGAATGAAGAAGAGAAGGAAAACCTAAGGGAGGAGGGATAGAAGGAAGAAAGACACAGCCTTTGTTAGGATCCTCAGGATGGGTTAGGAAATGTCTGCAATGTTTTCTGAGCTCCTTGAACATATCAGTGGGCAGACTTACAATTCAATTTAAAAGGCCCAACGTGGATAAGATATTATTTATATCACTTGCATTCAACTCTCCCTTCAGTTTTCCTGTCACTGGCCCTGTTTCTAGGTAACAGATACGAAAGGATACTGCTAAAGGTGGAATTGATTTTGAATTCATTGAACTCCAGGAAAGGAAATAATCCTTTTAAAAAGCCCTTACCTTCTGTCTTCAAATCAATACTAAGTATTGATTCCAAAGCAGAAGAGTGGTGAGGCAACTGGGGCTAAGTGACTTGCCCTGGGCCACACAATTAGAAAGTGTCTGAGGCCAAATTTGAACCCAGGATTTTTCATCTCTAGGCTGGCACTCTATCCACTGAGACACCTCGCTACCCCAGTAGTCCTCTTGATCTATTTTTCCCTTCCCTCTTATATTCCAGTCCATCGAATTCTATTATTTTCTATTGCATTCCATTCCACCCCACTCATCTCATCCCACTCTATCCTACTCTATTCTCCTCCCCTCCACTCTTCTTCATCCCATCTCATTCTGTTTCTATTTCTTTCCATTTGTTCAAGGCTTGTTGTTAGGTTTTGGAACTACAAAGCTGAAAAATGACATTTCTCACCTTAAAGACTACAATAGGAAGAAGTAGGATATGAACAGAAGTTAGCATAACATTAGATTGACTGTGATGAGGGCAAAGGAGAGATTCAGGCAAAATATTCTAAGAAAACTTGAGGGGCGAGACTAGTCTGCTGGGATAGGGATCAGGGAAAGCCTTATCAAGGAGGCAACACCCAGCCATGTCCTTGAATGTAAGATCCCTGAAGTCAGGGACCATGATTCTCCCTTTGTATCTCAAGCACTTAGCACACTGTCTTTTTCTTATCAAACTCTTAATAAATACCTATTGATTGACTGATTGCAAAGGAAAGAGAAGCATCTCAATGGACAAAGATGTGGAGGGGATATACATTGAGCCTTGAAAATGTTTGGAGATGGGATACAGAATGAGAAAAATGAACAGCTTAGTAGTCTGGTTTGGCCAGAACATGGAACATAGAAGGGGCACTAATGCCAATTAATTCTAGAGAAGTAGGTTAGCTTTAGACTGTGGAAGGACTTGAGTGTCATGCTTTGTATCTTATCCTATATATATAATGGGAGTCAAGAAGTACAGAGGGAGATTATTTTGACAGTTGTGTAGAACATCTGGTGTCAAATTCAAATAGAAATGGATTCCTGGCATAGTGACTTAGAAAACCACAGAGTAACCTCATCTATGTTGAATTGTATTTTTGTTTATTTTGTTAAACATTTCCCAATTATATTTTAATCAGATCAAGTTGCACTGGAGAGTTTTGCTGGCGTGTGTGTGGGTCTGATACCTTTGGTATAGAGGATGAATCAGAAAAGGGAGTAACAGGAAGTAGGGAGGTCATTGCAGTCATCTAGGCAAGAAGTGGCAGGGACTTGGACTAGGGCAGTGGCCCAATGGGCAAAGTAAAGGAAGATACACAAGAAGGATGTGGATTGAAGCAATAAAACTTGGCAACTGATTGGAGATGGTGGATGAGGGCATGGGAGGAGTGGAGGTTGATGCAGTGGTAATGAATTTTGAATGCCAAAAGGATAATGGTGCTTTCAACAAAAAAAAATGGGGGAAGATAGACTTGGAAAAAATGAGTCTAGAGGAAGGGTAGGCTTATGAGCAAAGATAATGAATTCTTTTTTGGAAGGGTTGAGTTAGAGATATCTCTGGGGCATTCAGGAGGAGATGCTCAATAGACAGTTGGGTGACTGAAATTCAAGAGGGAGATTAGGATTGGGTTTACAGATCTGATAAATATTTGTTCACTAATGAATGAGCCCATTATAAGGTTGTGTCTATACATCATTGAAACAATAATCAATTTAGAAGAAAAAAAATCAAGGAAACTGGCTGCTTTTTGGTATATAGACCAAAATGAATGGTGCGTGGCTAGATTATTGACTTTTCTACAGGTTGACTGATCATCCCAAAAGAAATTAAGGCAAGTCTGCATTTGCTTGCTGAACTAAAAGATGATTCACTGCTGCCTCATGTTTATGAAATTGCCATTTTAACACCATTCCCCAATGGACCCTGTGCTTTTCAGAATAATGCGGCATGAGCAAAAACTCTACTTGCCCAAGCTAATCCCGGTCCCACTTGTTAACATCCTCATTCTCTTTGAGTTGCTTGTATTGGCTAATCTTTGCATAATTTGTGGCCCCCCCAGGAGAACATAGAGACCTAGAGAGAAAGGAGTATTCATTGGAGTTATTTTGAACAAGGAAACCTTCTCATTGTACTCCACCATGCAGTCATTCAGGGACTCAAGGATGGATGCCTTGGTTCTTCTCCAATCCTGGGACTCAGGGCCAGAGCTTGGGAGCAGTCATCCTACCCTGCCAATGTGGTCAGAGCTGTGCCTTAAAACAATTATTTGGTGAGCTTACATGAAGCTATATGAAGCTATATGAAGGAAGAATTGGTAAGGGGAGAGATTAGAGGAAGAGAGCCCAGTGAGGAGGCTATTACAGTAGTTCAGGAGACTTGTGATGAGGGTTTTCTCCAGGGCAATGGCAGTGGGAGTGTAGATAAGATTCCAGATAATCATATGCCTTATAAGAGTTAAAAATTTTAAAGGGGGAGTATGGAGACCAGATCTATGATTTTATTGGGATTAGGAATTCCAGGGAGGAAACTCCGCCTACCAATGCAGATCAACACCTGCTCTGCAACTTATCAGAGGTTAGGTGACTTGTCCAAGGTCACAGATAGTAGGTATCACTTGAACCCAAGTCTACCTGATTCTGAAGTCAGCTCTTCATTCACTTTATCAGACAGCTTCTCATAAATGTGAATTAACAAGGATGGCACAGTGGAGAATGAGATCAGAGAAATTATTTTAAAACATGTGCTTGTAATAAAACATTTGAATATACATAACAAATGGTAAAATATACCTTTAAATTAGTTCATAGATATGTGGATATGGTTTTATCTAGGTGACTTTGCCCTGGCTTTCCCTTCATTTCAGTATGAATGTCTCTGTCATGAGGTAAAGGACACCCAAGGATTGTGTCAGTGGGAGTGTGCCCTCCTCAAGCCTGTCCTTCTAGGGGTGAAGGTCTGACCTTGTCTTGGTCTTCAGCCATCAAGAGCCACCAACTGGACCCACTCACCTGATGGTAGACACTCTCCCAGGTCTCTCGAAGGGCTCCCCAGTTGCTGATGCTGGAGGCCTTCTTCTCCAGGTAGACCCTCAGATGTTCCTCCAGCTCCCGGTTCACTTGCTCCAAGGCTCGGACCTTCTCAATATACTCCACCATGCAGCCATTTAGGGACTCGAAGAAGATGCCTCGGTTCTTCTCCAGTCCTGGGCTCAAGGCCAGGGCTGTGGAGGAACTCCTCAGACCCTGAAGAAAGACGCTGCTGATGCCCAAGGCCCGGCGGGACACTCGGGTGCCCAGGCTGCTCACTCCTCCGGTTGGCACTGCCCCCACATACACCCCTGGAGGCCTGGGGAGGCCACCCATGCTATTCCCCACCACACTGACCCGGTGGCCTGAGGCCCCTGGACTGTCAAGGCTGGATGAGGAGTGGGACCCCAAGAATGAAGACCGACGCCTTGGGAAGGGCATGCTGGCACTGACTCCTGCTGGGTACTGGCTATCCCTTCTCTCATCCCCTCAGCCAGATGAGGCCAACAGTTTGTTGGAGGAGGCGTTGTTTCTTTGTTTCTCCAACTCTGCCTCCACCCCCTCTGCTCCTGTTGCCTCTGACGCCAGGCATTCTGGAAAGTTGTCAGATCAGGGTCCCAGGTCCATTGTTCTTGGCCTTCCATGGACTTCTCTCATTCAGGGCAGCTGAAAGGAGATGCTTCTGGGACTCCCCACACAGACAATGAGGCCCTGCCCCAGGCCCTGGGTTGTGTCCATTTGCTCATTCTCTGCCATGTCAGGATTTCAGTGATTCCTGATTTTTCTAGACAGCTGGTCCATTTTTGATTTATTGAGGTTACTGAGCCCTTTCACATTAAGGGAGATAAGGTTATTGTTGCTGTTTTCTGCAACAATCTCTTTATAACCACATTTGGGGTTTTCTTTGCAAACTTACTGGAATAGTTTGGCCTTCTTTTTTAGCTCATTTTATAGATGAAGAAACCTAGTCAAGGATCCCACAGCTATTACGTATTTGAGGCTAAATTCAAACTCAGGAAGATGAATCTTCCTGACTTTAGGTCAAGAACTTCATCCCCCGTTTCATATATTTGGGCATAGGAAAGAACCCTAGCTTTGGAGTCAAAGGAGCTGAGTTCAAAATCTTACCTTTGACTCTTTGGGTTGTAGATGTGGAGATGAAAGGGATCTTGGAAGCCACCTAATCCACCCCCCTCATTTTTACAGATGAGGAAACTGAGAACCAAAAGGGTGACATGACTTCTCCAAAAGGAAGTATGTGGAAGAGCTGGGGCTCAAGTCCAGCCCCTCTGACCCTAAACAAAGCCTTTACTTTTCCCACTAGGTTACCTTGCCTTGTCCATGTCACTTCCCTTTCCTCATCTGGAAAATGAAGAGGCTAAAGTAGATGACCTCTAAGTTCCCTTCCAGCTTGGAATCTATGACCTTATGATTTGAAGCGAGAAGGAACCTAAGAGATATTCTAGCCCCTCCATTCTTTTACTTTACAAGTAATGAAGTCAATGTTGGCATGAGTGAAGTATCTTAGCCAAGGCTACAAGTCACAAAGACTAACTTTAATGAATAATAATAATAAATAGATTAAATACATAAATAATCAGAATCAGAATTCAAACCCAGGGCTTCTGACTCTAAAACTAGCACTGTTCCCCTAAATCACTGCCCTCAATTCCATTATTTTACTGGGCTCAGAGAGGTGATGGAGCTCACCCAAAGTCACCTGGGTAGTCAGGAGCAGAGATGGGCTTTGGCTGGATGTCTTCAGAGTCCAAGCTCATCCTTGTTGACCAAAGCCCAGGGCTGTGGCTCCTCTTTCTGATCTTACTTTCCCATCTCCCAGATAATAAGCCTCAGTCCGCCTTGGCCTGTTTCCTTCCCTCTTTATACTTGGGCTTTAGTCTGCTCACCTGAGCCCTGGCCAGGATGCTGGATGGGGATAGGGGTGGGTGGGATCTCATTAGGAACTGAAAAGATAAACATACTAGAAAGGCTCTTCTTTTAGAAATGGATGATGGTTTCCCAAATGTTGGGGACCCAGTGCTTAGTGGAGAGAAGGGACAGAAGGGAGGATCATGAATCTGGAGTGGGAAGGGCCCTCAGGAACCATTTTACAGGTAAGAAACTGAGACCAAAGGAAGTCAAATAACAAGCTCAAAGTTACCCAAATAATGAGCATCCGAGGAAAGACCTTGAACACAGGTCCCCTGATTCCAGTCAGTATTCTGTGTTACATGTTAATAGAACTGAAACTAGGCTAGGGTGACTAGAGTTTTGCCTCAGAGTCCCACAATTTAGAGGAGTGCTGATAGTTTTTTGGGCTTTCCATTTCAAAGATACCTTTTTCTTCTCCTTCTAGCTATTATTCAACACATAGACTAAGGAAAAAAAAAACATTTATTAAACACAGTGCCAAGTACTTTTAAAATATTCCTTCGTTTGATTTTTGCAACAACTCTGCAAGGTAAGTTCTATTATTGTTTCCATTTTGTAGCTGAGGAAACTGAGGCAGGAAACTATATTGACTAAATGTATTGATGAATTGTGAGGTTAGGTAGGGTGAGGGGGCTTCCTGGTATGAACATTCTGTGGATCCTGCCTTCTAGTTTTCTTCTCTCTAGTGTAATAGTGGGAGAGATAGAGGGGCTTTAAAATTGCTAGGACCAAGAAACCAGTTGCTGTTGGGGACTGAATCCTGGGTAGCACCTTTCTTCTTCTTCCACTAGGCTGGACAACTTTAATGGAGTCCTGACCTGACCAGAAGTTGAGTCAACCTCTAGGAACTTTCTTCTTTGACTTTGAAATCCTCCCTCCTATTACAAAACTTAGGGACAGTCTTCTGTAAACTAAAATATCTAATTTATATCTTGAAAAAGAAAGTTAGGGAGAGAGGGCATAGAGGCAAGAGATGGGAGTCCTTAATATCTTTTCCCTAGCAACTGTTGAAGGCTTTGTTCAAAAAGTCTCTTCAGAAAAATGGTTTGACTTTCCCGTAAGGGAAATATAGTTTGAGCAACTCTCCTCCCTCGCTCTTTTCAGAGTCTTTGGTAAGAGAGAGAGTAAGTGAGTGACCAGAAATCATCTCTGGCCAACAGAGATGAATTTTTGAATCTTCCATGGAATTCTCAATTCTCCCTTCCCCTGCTGGCTTCCTGTGAATGTTCCATCTGTCTCTCCTGGGTCCATCTTCTTGATATCTCAGATTTTCTTCTGCTTTTGGCCATTTCTCTTGATTACACTAGTTACTTACATTGTAATGCACCTCACAACTATTTTGGGGGTCCTCGTAGAACAAAGAAGCATCTGTATGGCTCAAACCTCTACAAACCACTCCAGTATCTTTGCCAAGAAAATACCATGGATATGGATGTGCTTTGGCTTATGGAGTCATGTAGAATCTCACACAACTAAATGACTGAAGAAGAAGAACAAAAAATCTCCTGCATGTGTCCCTATTCAGTTATTCAATATGGAGAGTCAGTGTTGTATGGTAGAAAGCAGGCTGGACCTGTTGTCAAGAGATCTGAGTTCAAATCCTCCCCAAGATACTTAATAGCTATATAATGATGAGCAAAAGATTTAATCTTTCTGAGCCTCACTTTTTGGATCTATAAAATGGGCATAATACCCTTGTAAGGGAAGTATTTGCTAAAACTTGAAGTTTTAGCTCATAGGACTAATTATAGGGTTGGAGGAGCCCTCATGAGCTTTATCCAGTCCAAATGCCTCATTTTACAGATTAGGAAACTAAGGCCAAGGGAAGTTTTGATTCTAGTCCAAGGTCACACAGGCTTCAAAGGTAGGATTTGAACTCAGGTTTAAATTTGGCTTCAGGGCCAGTTCTTCATGCACTGTGCCATCATGCTGATAATGAGCAGAGCCATAACTAGAGGGAAGGGGGATGGGAGAACTCTGAGTTTTGTTTCAGGGAACCAAAAATTATAGGAGCATTGACAAAACTACCCATTCTTCTGTAGCATAGAAACAACTAAGCTCACCAAATAACAAGAAAAATGGGAAACTCTCAGAAGGAGGCATCCTCCCCTCCCAGCAGTTTCAGGCAAGCTTCTAACCTAGCCTTATTCCCCTTGGAGTCTCCCAACATTCCCATGTCCAGGCTATACCATCTTCCCCTAAACTGAATTAAGGATGAACTTCATTCTGCTTGTTCTGGGTAGACAAATGACTATGGTGCTGAATGTGTTATTTGAGTATCAGAAGAAGGAATGTTGGGACTACCTTGTATGCATGGACCACCATGCTCAGAGTACCCTGGCTTTTTTTTTTTTAAGTTCCTCCAAGAACTTGAAAAAAAATCCAAGGAAATATACAGGAGTTCCAGTTTTATGAGGAAATGATTTTGAGAGTCTTTAAAGATCAACTCTTAAGGCTGGAGAGGGGAAGATGCCAAAGTCACAGGGAAAAGAAATCTAAGATCTAAAAAGAGAAAAATGACCCAGAAAGAATTCATAGTTACTGACTGTATGCCTGCTCACTCATCTTCCCACTTATACAATTTTAAAAAGCCATTACCTTTTGTCTTAGAACTCATACTAAGTAGAGGTTCTAAGGCAGAAGAGCGATAAGAGCTAGCCAATTGGGGTTAAATGATTTGCTCAGGGTCACACAGCCAGGAAATGTCTGAGGTCAGATTTGAACCCAGGTCTTCCCAACTCAAGGTCTGGCTCTCAATCCACTGAACTACCTACTTGTCCCCCATGTATACAATTAAAAAAAATTTTTTAAATGAGACAACCTATCCATTCCTGAGGCCTAGAGAAGATGATTCTGGGACCTCGAGGCCATCAAGCTTACCAAGATACTTTCTTGGGACAGTATTAGAACAAGGTCAGCACCAGGGTGTTTTGAAGCCATACCCTGCCCCTACTTCCTCTGATATTCCAAGGGCCATGGAGAATGGGGTAGATGAGACTTGGAAAAACTTTTATCAAGGCTGTGATATTCATACAGCTCTTTCTTGCTAACAAAGCACTGTCACCAAGGGAATTGTATCTTAACTTCAGAAAATTCAGTGAGGTAGGCAGGATTTACTAGCCTCATTATCCATATGGGAAAATGGAGGCTTTTGCCATAGCGAATAGAGCACTGGACTTGGAGTTGGAGGAGCCAGGGTTAAATCTTGTCTCAAAAAATACTAGCTGGGTGACCTTAGGAAAGTTGCCCAGTCTCTTTGCCTCAGTTTCCTCATCTGTAAGACAAAGGAGTAGGACTTGATGATAAATAAATTTACAATCTGGGGATGTATGAAGGTGTGTGCCAGATCCAGCCCCTTCCCACTCACAAAAGCCAATTATTTCCACCTCAGAATTGGGCAAACACTACATCTGGATTTAATCATTTGTTTTGGTGTTTGGTGAGGCTACAAGTGATGGAGAAAATGTTGATAATGCGGATTATACCTTAAAGTGTCTCCTGCATACATCCCCCCCACCCCCGGAAAGTCAGCTGTTAAACATCTTCCAACCTACACATTCCTGCCTATAACCATGTCAAGGTTAGAGACCAGGGGCACCTTCCTCTATGGCATATTGCCTCTTACTCCCTAGGACAATTGTGGGAGAGGCTGATAAAGATGAAGTAATTGGCCAAGTTTACCAAAAAAGAGATAAAACCATGATCTTATAAACTACTCACCAAGCAACTCATTCATCATTCTTTGCTGCTAATAAGCAATCATCTGAGGTTCTGTTTCTCAGGCTGACAAAAGAATGTCTAAAAATCTACCTTTTGGTTTTCCATGAACAGTGATAGCCTGGAGTATAGGATGACAGACATTTTAATCAATACTGATGTTGTTTATGAGAACTAGCATAGTATAGTGGACAGAAGGTTAGTTTTGGAGCTAGGAAGACCAGGGTTCAAATCTTCTCCCTGAAACATACTGGCTGTGTGAGTGTAGACAGATCACTTATCTCTCAGTGACCAAGGTTAAGCCTTTAATTTAGTCATTTTTCAGCTGTGTCTGACTCTTCATGACTCCATTTGGAGTTTTCTTGGCAAAGATACTGGAGTGGTTTGTCATTTCTTTCTCCAGCTCATTTTTCAGGTGAGGAAACTGAGGCAAACAGGGTGAAATGACTTGCCAATGGTCACATAGCTAATAAGGTCAGATTTGAAATCAGGAAGAGTAGTCTTGCTGACTCCAGGCCTGGCACTCTATCTATTGTGTCACCTAACTGCCCTGACTGCACCTAACCCTAACTAGGCTAAGACTAGAAGTTAAGAAGATACACCAGTCCTCACCGATAGTGGGAGTTAGCTCTATAGATGAAATGCCATCCTTATTAGATATTACATCACTTCATGTGCATTCTGGTCCAGCCAATCTAGCCTTCTTACGTGTTCTCATCCATGACACCCCATCTTCTATCTCTATACTTTTTTCTTCCATGTCTAGAATGTTCTTGCCTTTCACAGCTCTTCTTAGATATCCTGATCTTCATAAAATATAGCTCAAGTGCCACCTTCTACATGTATCTTTTCCTGATCCACTCCCATCCCCCAGCTGATGGTGCTTTCTCCTCTCATTGCCCCTCCCCCCCAATTGCTTTGTATCTATTATTATATATAGCTATATATGAACACGGGAGCTCAGCTGGTTAGAATGTAAGCTTCTTGGTGGCAGGGACTTTTGTGCTTGTATCTCCAGCACCAAGGACAGCTCCTGGTTTTGAAAGCTCCCAATACATGTTTGTTGATTGATTTGAGTCAGACCTTCTAAAAACATTATTCTGAGTAGCTTTTTGAGTAGTTGAGGCAGACATGGCCTTGAGAACACTAACTTGATGCCATCTTCAGGGTCATACTGAGTAGCATGGTGTAACTGAGTTATCATGAAGGATTTCAGGTACTCCTGATAACTAGCCTTTCCTTTGATATCTTTTGAGATAGACCTGAATTCTCCTGAATTCTGAACCAATTTAGGTGCCTCCAGCATATTTAGTTAGGATCCACGATAATTTTGTTATTGCAGAATCAACTACTTTCAGGCCTGGAGTGAAATGCTTCCCCTCTATAGGTAGCTGAACATCTTTAAAAAACAAACAAACAAACAATGTCCACCTTTTATCTTAGAATCAATACTAGGTATGGGTTCCAAGGCAGAGGAGTGGTAAGAGCTAGACAAAGGGAGTTAAACGACTTGCCCAGGGTTCACATAGCTAGGAAGTGTCTGAGGTCAAACTTGAATACAGAACCTCCCCTTTCTAGGCCTGGCTTTCAATCCAACTGAATCACTTAGCTGCTCTCTGTAGCTGAAACTTCTTAAGGCCCCATTGTATTTCTGTCAAAATGATCAAATTTTAACAACACAAACTTAGCCCACCCACAGTCCTATCAATCTTAAACTCAATTTGAAATCCAGCAAGCACAGATTGTTAGAGTGGGATGGGACCTTTGAGGGCATCTAGTCCAACTTTTGACCCCAAATAGAAATATTCCTCCTTTGGCATCCCTGGCAACCCTGTTGGACCATTGGCATGATGCTGATTTTAACTTATGACATGAGTTATTTAAAAACAAAGAGAAAGGCAAAAGGTGTTAGGAACTTAAGCCTCTGGCTAATAAAATACATTTATTTGTATATACATGGTAGCTGAATATTATAGATCAAGAAAAATAGGTTATACGTTCATATATATATAACATATGCATCTTTGATTACATATATTATATATAGATTTGCTTTACATATGTATCTCTATATATATACACACATTGGTATGCTAAGCACAGTAGGCTAACATAAATGCTCTGTTTAGGTTAAAAACAAGAAACAAAACACAACAACAGTAGAGACAGGTAATAATGGTTCCCTAAGCCACAGTGCCCCTAGTGGATAAGGTAAAGTCTGTAGAGTAGAGGCAACAAAGAAACTCACACAGGTAGGCTCATACAACAGCAAAGACACACACACCAAGGGCCATTTTTTCTTCAAAGGAAACAGGAGAGGAAAGAGAAAATAAATCATGATACAAAGCCTAATGCAATGACACAAACAGATGTTGAATTCCCTCACCAAATTGCTAATACACTTATATTTAAAATATATTCTAATTCTATTTAAAAAATCATTTATCAAATGATAAACTCCAATCCAGTGATTGAATTTCTTTAATAGAATCTTCCCCCACCCAAAAGCTTCACTTAATTTAAACTCAAAGAAAATCTTCTGGGTCACAGAATCTTAAAGCTGAGAGGGATCTTGGAGTCCTCTCTTGTCTAGCCATATACCCATTGTTTGTTAGAAGGTCAAAATACCACTTCCTAATGATCTAGATGATTAGCAAAGGAAAGGAAAGCCAGTTCTCCTTAGGAGCCCTTGTCAAGTCACTGATTGCCTGATAGCTATGTGGAGAATTGTGGTGGTGGGATCTCACCAGCAGCTAACATTGTCCAAGGTTCTAGATGGAAAAGAACCTGGGATTCCTGGGAAAAACTAGGAAGGATAGTGACTTGGGCTTGTGGTGGCTCATTCTGAAGTGTGTAGTAGAAATTTACTTGACATTTTTCTCCTAAATGATTTGCTTTGGAAATTTGATTCTTTTTAGGATTCTAGGAGGAGGAAGGATTATAAGAGTAGTCATGTGCCAATATTTGCCTTTTTAATGATTAAAAAAAGTCTACACAATATTTGAATACCAACCATGACTCAAATATTCTTTTGGGGACAGCAAGTGACTTTCCCTTCTTCAAAGTTGGACTGCAACACTAAAATAATTTTCCTCCCAACTAAAAGTTACTAATGGGAGAAGTAGCTAAAAGATAAAATGTTTTTATGTCCACCAAAAATCATTTCCATCACACTGTTCTATGGCATTTGGTATTGTCACAGAATTTATGGCTGAAAGAGCCCTTGATGCAAACTAATGTAAATCTCTTATTTTATAGATGGGGAAGACTGAGACCCAGAGAGATTAAGTAACTTATCCAGGGTTGCAGGCATTAAGTGGAAGAATTGAACTTGAATCCAGGTCTTTGGGTTCCAAACCTACTTTTCCCCCATTATGGCATATTCTGTCATGTGATTTGTCTTGTGAATTTCTTATAAGCTGAATTGACCTGAAGAGATCCATTTATACTTCCTTGATCAGATTCCAAGAGTTTAGATGGAATTTTGCTTAATTGCCAATGGGAGCTACTTGAGTTACAGAGTGGTCTGGACAGCTAGCTGCCCTTGAGGAATAGCTCTGAGTTGGTTACTGGGAGGCAGCCCAATGTAGTATAAAGGGAATTGGATCTAATGGTCAGAGGTCCTGGGTTCTAGCTCTGCCAATGACTATAAGACCTTGGGTAAATCATTCACTGACTCTGGGCCTCAGGACCCTCATCTATAAAGTGACAGAGTTGGGACTGCTAACTTCTAGGGTCCATTTTTGTTCAAATTTTATGACCCGAGGGCCTTTCTCACCTCCCTCCACCTCCAGCTTTGTGAATCTGGTCACCCTTTCTACCCAAATGGCCTCGATTCCTTCTCTGGGGCATGGGAGGAACATTAGGAGAAATGGGAACAGGTTCAGATTAGCGTGGTTGGCTTCTATGGACAAAACTGAGGCAATACAGTTGGCTATAGTCGGAGTGTGGCTAAATCAGACCCAGGCTGAAGACCCCGCTGGAGGCTGGGGACAACTTACATGACTTGGGGTCTCGTGAGAATTATTTCCATCACGTAACCCTGCAGACAGATATCAAGAGAAGCAATCGGCATGACCATTTTGCTTAGAAATACCTTTATTTTATAAAGCCACAGGTCATTCTGAAAAGTTTGCTTTCCAACCACACTTATAAAAAAGATGTTGACAATTCTTAGGAAAAAAAGCTGAAAATGTTTCTCATTAAGTCATAGTTACACAAAGGTTATATTTATAATATATATATGTATTTATAATTTAGAGACAGAAAGCCCAGAATTGTAGCGCGAGCAGGATGGTGCAGGTTAGATCTCAGACACTTGGTCGTTTCCTACAAACAGTGTTTCTTGACAGAAGGGGTTTACAAGTACCATCCCACTGCCTCTGTAATCTCCATTGGCTGGAGAGCGGGGCTCCGAGAGCTGGTCCTACAGGAAAAAATGAGAGGAAAGGGCATGAGAGGCATCGCAGCAGAGTAGTCAGAAATCAGCAGACTTGAGTCAGGAAGCCCTGGATTCAAATCCACTCCCAGGAACTAATCATATCTGGTCTTCAACTCTGGCATAAGCTATGGGCAATTAAAGACTTAGAGCTGGCAGGAGAGAACCCTGGAACTATTACTCGGTCTTTGGACAAGTAGATGATGGTAGGGAGTTACTGCTGAGCTTCCCCAACAGGGAGGTGACATTTAAAAAATATTCTGAAGTTTCATATTCTTTTTGCTTGTCATTGTCACCATTATCATCACAATTCAACAGTCATCTATTCAGCCTTCTATGTGTAAGGTACTATGCTAAGTGGAGGCATACATACAATGATCAAGTATGATTAGCAGTGTTGTCCCCATAATGCAAAGGTAGAACCCCTATTTGTAGTTTTAAACCTTGACATTCTCTCTCGATATTAATACTATGCATTAGTTCCAAGGCAGAAGAGCAGTAAGGGCCAGGCAATGGGAGTTAAGTGACTTGTCCAAAGTCACATAGCTGAGGTCATATTTGAACTTCAGTTCTCCTGTCTCCAGGCCTGGCTCTCCATCCACTGAGCAACCCAGCTGCTCCAATCTCCTATATTAATGGTGTTCTTTTCCTAATGCCAAAGTGGTGATATATGTGTTTAATAATGGAGTGAGGAGAAAAGAAAGAGAAGAAGAAAAGAAGAGGAACAGGACTACAGCAGGAAAGAGGAGGGAAGAAGGAGAGAAGGGGAGAGAGAGGGAAGGAAAGGGGAAGGATAAGAACAGGATAGAGGATGAATGAGAGAGAAATGAGGACTGCTTGTTTATTTTCAAAGAATAAATCAACTTTCCCCAAAGATCTGTTTTGGAAATAGGGGAAGAGAAAGGTGAATCTGGGGCTCTGGTATTCTGGGAAAGAATATGTTTTCCCCCACCCCATCTTTTGAATGTGAACACTGAGTTCTTCCCCCTTAATCCCACCCCCAGCCACTGCTCAGTAGGGAGGAGCTATCCAGGACCTAGAAGCTTGTGAATGGGTTAGTCCTATAAAGGTATGGTAAAGTGAATATTCCCCAAAGCACCCCACATAGGGAGGGAAGCAGGGAGAGGCAGACAGGAAGAGAGGAAATGTATGCCAAATTCCAAGTGATTTCAGGCAGTATGATTTTCCACACTGGTTCCTCTATTCATTTTTTTTTCCTCAATTCCCTTCTGGTAGAGGATGGAGAGCTCGGAGCTGGGAGGTTCATCAAAATACAGGAGAGTAAGCTACCAATTTTAAATGCCACTATGAAAACTGTTTTGGAGAAGCTTTTGGCAAGCCATAAAATTGGCAGCTTAAATGGGGAAGGGTGAGTGAATAATTCTGAGTACAAAGTGGATCTGCGTAAAAACAAATTTAAGGGGCATATTGGTGTAACTGTAAGCAGCACCTGTAAAAGTAGGCTGCACCTTTAAAATGAGAGCTTCTGGAAAGAAGAGAAATATATGTTTACACTGAAAAAGAACAGTCCTTTGAGGCCAGGCAGGTTTTGTACAAATCAGTGGCCTGTATTTTGGGCCAGCAAAATGTGTTTGTGTGTGCATGTGTGTGTGTTTGTGTGTTTAGCTCATGATAATCTTCATGTGGTTCATCCACATATCACAGAATCCCAGAGATGGATGGGACCTTAAGGGTCATGTGGTCCAACCCTTACCAGAACGTGACAGTATTCTTGATAAGTGGTCATTAAGTCTTTGCTTAAAGATCTCTAGTGAGGGGGACTCTTCTGTTTACAGAGGTAAAATGGCCCACTTTTGGATAGCTCTAATTATTTGGAAGTTCTTTTTTTCATCAAGCCTTAGTGCTTAGTGCCTCTGGATTAGATGAAGAATTTCCACCTGATTAAGTTCATGAGCATGCCTTTCCCCTTATCGGTCCTGGATATGCAGGCATACTTCTTCCTCCATGGGGATGGCCATACCCATTGGCATTTTGTTAAGAGGACAAAGACACCTGATTAGTTTCTAATGGATGGAATCCCAATTAATGTCCCGTGGTTGGGAGGCCCCCAAGACTAATATAGTGCTTAGGTCTCTTGGGAGGATAGATTCTTGTGGAAGGATACCCCCTTTGCCCATCTTATAAAGGTGAATTAGCAGACTTGCTCAACTCTTCTGCCATCTTTTTCTTTGCATCTTTCTCCTGCAGAATTGAGATGATGGAGTAGAAGGGAAGTTAATGGTGACTTATGACACAAGCATGTGGTAAGCATTATGTACTTGTCTAGTTGGTCCAAGTGGGCAGTTCCTGAACCTTAAATCCCTGGCCACTTTCTGCTTAGTTCCTCTTTGAAGCACATCAGAGACCAGAGATCTCTGGTGGACTTTGCCAGGTCAGAAGATAGCAGCAGTCAGAATAATGATAGAATTCTTGTAGAAAAACATGGCACCAACAGATATTTACTTGTACATCTGACTAGAGAAGGGAATTTATGAACAACGTTCATGGACTCCAACTTCTTGTGTAAGGAAGTGGGGAGGGATACAATTTCCTAGGCAGTGTGATCCTGGAAGTTAGCCTTCTAGAAGGGAAAAGATGTCTTTGCCAGTACTTGCCTTGGGAGTTGTGAATAACCCTACATTTTGGGATTGTACCTCTTATAGAAAGAAAAGGATTTCTTTAGCAAGCAATCCCCCTGAGGAAAGAGGAGGATCTCCAATGCATCCCCTGTAACTGGAAAGTAGAATCATGATATAAGAGGCAGGGACAGGCAAGAAATAAGGACCTTGCCACCCCAAGATATTATGGCAAGTATAGGTCCCCAGAAGAATGCCTGTGGATCAGTTCGAAATATTTCCATCCCACAAGATGGAGAGAAGAGTGCCTAAACCACAGTGTGGCATACAAACCTGATAGGGTTGTGTAGGACCCTGAAGGATGGGGCTTGGTGACCTAGAGATTCACTAGTGTGTGGGAGACTTGTTTGGATGGCACTCTTGAAATTTAGTTTTTATTGAGAACTACTGTGAGGGAACTTTTGTTTTCTTTATCTGTTTATGGGTCCTTGATAGTCCTTTGCATTTTCTGAAAAAATTTCTGGGGTAAAATAAGGGCTATCCAATATCTAATGTGCATTATAGGGAGTTGGGAACTCTTGTTATATATCGAATTCCTGTGAGATTTCCAAGGTAAAACCTTGGGTGAAGACAGCATGAGTTCTTTTAAGAAAAGGTACCTTTTGAGGATCATCCCCAAGATTGGATCTAGTCTGCAAGCTTAGGGGGATCCTGTACCATGAGTTATCCCTACTTGCAACTTCTACCCAATTTTAATGCCTTTGTTCTATTGAATATTTCCAGTTTTTCCTGTAGACAGTTTACTTGCATATAGTTGCTTTCATGTTGTCTCCTCCATTAGACTATGAGCAACTTGAGTGCAAGGATTGTCTTTTCCCTTTCTTTGTATTCACAGTGTTCAGTATGGTGCCCGACACATAGTAGGTGCTTCATAAATATTTGTTGACTGAATGATGTTGGTTTAGTCCTCTGGAACCAAGCAGAATAAGAGTAATTCTTTTTCCCCCTCATGTCAGCCTTTCAAATAGTTGAAAGCACACGTTCACCTTTGTCACCTTCCCTTTGACTTTTCCCTTTTCCCAGAGCTAACCATCTCAAGTGCTAATTCATCATGTCTGGTCAAGGACATTCATTCTCTTGGTTGCCTCCCTCTTGACCCTCTCCAGTTGTTGATTTCCTTATAAAGTGCAGTGGCCAAGACCTGGAGACAGGAGGTCCTGGGTTCAAATTTTGTCTTAGATACTTCTTAGATGCCCTGGGCACTTAACCTTAGTTCCCTGGCACTTACCATTCTTCTGTGTTGGAACCAGTACTTAGTATTGATTCTAAGATGGAAGGTAAGGGTTTTAAATCAAATAAAAAACAGTGGCCAGAAGTGGAGCCAGGACTTTAGATGTGCTTTGCTCAGGACTGAGAAGAGCTATGCCATCATTTTTAGCCCTGGATGCTATGGATCTCTTTTAAAAATTCTTTTTTTTTTAACTTTTGACTTCCATCTTAGAATAGATACTATATATTTGTTCCAAGGCAAAAGAGTGATAAGGGGTAGCCAATGGGGGTTAAGTGGCTTGCTCAGGATCTAAGAAGTGTCTGAGGTCAGATTTGAATCCAAGACCTCCTGTCTCTAGTCCTGGCATCTCCATAGCCACCTAGCTTCCCCCCTCTGTAGCTTTCTTAATGTGGCCAAAAGATGCATTCCTTTTTAATAATAGATGGTAATTTCACCCTAGTTTTTTGACAGGATTATTTTTACATAGAATTACATATGATTTAAAATATATTTTATAAAAAATATAAATCTGCTGGGAGGTAGGGCATAGATCTGTGGGAAATACTTAGGGGAAGTCATCTCTTATTCTTACAGCCAGTTCTTTCCACTGCATTTTCCTTCAATGGTGTAGGATGAAGCACACAAACAATTCCATCAGGATTCTTCAATGATTTGCCTACTCATTTCCTGGTTATATTGTGGCCTTGGGTTTGCTGTGTAGCATGCTGGGTAAACGAGGTTTTTAAGGATTGGTAATGACCCGTCCAGAGCACAGAAGTGATCCTAATGATCTCTTGGGGTCCCTTCCAAGGACCCTTTTTCTTTGACCCCTAGATTTCAGTACAGGCATACCCTATTTTATTATGCTGTATTTTATTACAATTTAGACATTTCAATTTTTTTTTTTTACAAATTGAAGGTGGGTGGCAAGTCTATGGGCACCATTTTTGCAACAGCATGTGCTCACATCACATCTCTGTGTAACATTTTGGCAATCCTTGTAAAATTTCTAACTTTTTCATTATTATTATAACTGCTATAGTGACCTGTGATCAGTGATCTTTGATGTTACTATAATAATTGTTTTGGGGTGCTACAAACGCCTGCTATATAAGACAGCAAACAACCAATAAAGAGGATGTGCGATCTTGTTGCTCCACCAACTGGCCCATTTCCCTCTCCTCAAGCCCCCTTATTCTCTGAGCCACAACGGTATTGAAATCAGGCCAATTAACCCACAATGTCCCCTAAATATTCAAGAGAGAGGAAGATTCAATCATTGTGGCAAAGTTCCTTGCTTATTTTAGTAAACTGCCACAGCTACCCCAGCCTTCGGCAACCATGGCCACCAAGGGAAGGCCTCTACCAGCAAAAAGGTTACAATTCAGTGAAGGCCAAAGTGATGTTTAGTATTTTTTAGCAATACAGTAATTTTAAATTAAGGTGTGTACTTTGCTTTTTGTAGAAATAATACACTTAATAGACTACAGTATAGTGTAAACATAACTTTTACATGTATGGGAAACAAAAAATTCATGTGGTGCTCTTTATTGTGATAGTCACCTTATTGCAGTGGTCTGGAACTGAACACCTTAATATCACTGAGGTGCACCTGTGCTTCCAGGCTGTGGGATGTCAGTGGCATAGTAGCCCCTCTGCCAATGCTTAATGCAAACTCTCTATGCCTTTGTAGCTTCTTTGAATTGTTATGGTAAAAAAACCCAAAATTTCATTACCAAATGGCCAACCTTATGGTGATGAACTGTTTTGAACTTAGCTAGGCTGCCCCTCCAATGACAGCAAGCCTCTTACTTGGCCATCTTTACATCCTTCTCTTTCTTCCTCCTTTTTCTTTCTCTTCCTTCCTTCTTCCCTTATTTCCTTTCTCTTTCTTTCTCTTCTTTCTCTTCTTTCTTTCTTTCTTTCTTTCTTTCTTTCTTTCTTTCTTTCTTTCTTTCTTTCTTTCTTTCTTTCTTTCTTTCTTTCTTCTTTCTTTCTTTCTTTCTTTCTTTCTTTCTTTCTTTCTTTCTTTCTTTCTTTCTTTCTTTCTTTCTTTCTTTCTTTCTTTCTTTCTTTCTTTCTTTCTTTCTTTCTTTCTTTCTTTCTTTCTTTCTTTCTTTCTTTCTTTCTTTCTTTCTTTCTTTCTTTTCTTCCTCCCTCCCTCCCTCCCTCCCTCCCTCCCTTCCTTCCTTCCTTCCTTCCCTCCCTCCCCTCTCTATCTCTCTATTCTCCCTCCCTCCCTCCCTCCCTTCCTCCCTCCCTCCCTCCCTCCCTCCCTCCCTCCCTTCCTTCCTTCCTTCCTTCCTTCCTTCCTTCCTTCCTTCCTTCCTTCCTTCCTTCCTTCCTTCCTTCCTTCCTTCCTTCCTTCCTTCCTTCCTTCCAGACAGTGATCCTTGAAATCAGATTGATCCAGTCGAAAGAACATTGCTTTGAATTCAAAAGACCTACTTACTAACTGGACAAGTTAGTTGCTCAATCTCTCTTGGCCACAGTTTTCTCATCTCTAAATAAAAGGGTGAGACTAGATGCTCTGTCATGATCCTTTCAGCTTGAAGATATTGAGCCTATTGGTTATGATGGTTTAGATCTCTGACAGATCATCATTATAGAGAACTCCTGAGGAGGAACCTCCAATTCTTAATGTTCTACAACTTTAGGAGTTTGAAAGACTTGTACTTTAGAGGTGGTACTTTGCCCAAGATTTCCCAGCCAATATGTGTCAGAGTCCTGACTTGAACTCAGGTCTTCTAAATCTACATTTAGTGCTCTTTACACAGTACCACAGTTGAACTAAGGCTAGAGGGACTGAATGACTTGCCCAGTGTCACATGGGTAGTATGTGACAGAGCCTAGAATCAAACCCAGGACCCTTCACTCTTGATCCAGCACTACTGTTACCGTACCCATCCCTGTTTTCATGTTTTACAAAGAAATCTTACTGTCACTGCCCAGCTGATTCCCACTTACTCTCTTTCTTCTATAGTATCTTCTCTTGTAACAATGGAGTTGAATTAAGAAAAAAGAACCAACATGTTGGCCATGCCTGACCATGTGACTCAAAACCTTCTAACTTGAACAAGATGACTCCTGCTTGCTTACAGGCTGTCCTGACCTTCAAGAACTCTCCATGCCATGATTAGCATTAGAGGAGGACCAGAGTCCCTCCTGAGACTGGCCCTGACTCACCAGGCCCCCAGATGGACCCTACCTCGGAAGTTTCCAGAGACTGGATCTCTCTGGGCAGCTCCACAGCATGCCTGTTGAAGTAGTCCATGGTGATAGCATTGTTCCAATAACTCAGGTTGTTTTCTGGGTTTGATGTTTTCTTCTTCCTCCTCATGCAACACACTGTCAGCAAGACCGCTATAGAGAGACAGAGAGAGGCAGAAAGCAGGAATCTGGTCACTGTTAGAACTCATCGGGGGCAGCCAGAGCCCTGCCTCAAATACGAGCTGTGTGACGTCCAGCAAATCCCTTCACCTGCTTCGACCTCCATTTCCTCATTTGAAAATGAGAAAATTAGACTTGGTGGCCACTAAAGCTCCTTCTAACTCTTTGACTCCTGGTAGAGTATTTTCTGTGACTCTTGTATGTAGCCTGGAAGCTAAGGGATGAGGGAAACTCCAATGTGAGCCCAACAGAGATGATCTTGCTCAGTGATGAGCACCTGTGCCCTTCCATGATATCAACCATCTGCCAATAATAATTAACCAAGGCTCATCAAGGTATTATAAAGTAGGGCAAGTTGTCTGGAATAGAGTGAGAGTGCAACCCGGCTATTTCCGCTGGAAATATATAGCTTAGGGTTGCTGAAGAAGAAGGAGGTCTGTGTGTGGCATGTTCCTCCTTCCTCCCTCGAACAAATCTTATTTAGGTCTACTAGAGAAACTCGGTATAGATAATGTTGTTCCTTAGGCTGGAAAGATGAACCAAATTGTTTGCTGAACTGGGGGCACATTCTTATTTGTATTCCTGCCCTCACTCTTCCCTAGGGGCAGGTATGGATCAGAAAAGCATGGAGACCTCACCCCTGTGGTCTGAACTACACTGGCAGTATCCTCTGAGTCCAAGAGGTCTGGGGGATGCTCAGAGGGAAAGAAGGTCCTAGGGACCCACAAGAAGTCCTTCGCAGAATTGGTGAGCTCTAAATAAACTTCTCTAGGGACTTTTTGATAGGAAACATCTGAACACGTGGGGTGGAGTGGTTGCTTGGAAATAACATACCTCTGGAATTTACTAGGCTGCCAAAAATTGGGGTGAACTATTTCAAGGCAGATAGATGAGTAGATGATGCTCAGCTAAAGAGGGAAGGAGGACAAAGCACTTCTGGTAGTTTGTAACAAAAAGGCTTACAAGCATGTGAAAAATAGAGTCAGAGGACCTGGGTTTGAATTCTGATTTGCTACTTATTAACTGTGCAATATTGGGTTAGTCACTCTCTGGGCCTTGGTTTCCTCAACTAAAAAATGAAGGGGTTGGGGGCAACTAGGTGGTTCAGTGAATGGAGAGCCAGGCCTGGAGATGGAAGGTCCTGGGTTCAAATTTGACATTTCCTAGCTGTGTGATCCTGGGCAAGTCACTTGATTTCCATTGCCTAGCCTTTGCCACTCTTCTGCCTCACAGAATTGATTCTAAGATGGAAGGGAAGGGTTATAAAAAGTACAGCTGGCTCCTTCTCAACTCTGGGCTTATAAAAGATGCAGGGACCCCCATGATGACTAAATAGTTCAGGCAATTTGGGCTGGCAAAGCACAGATCATAAATTGAGAGTTGGGAAGAGTTCACTGGAAAGTGGGAAAGAAAGTCCTTTTCCCAGCACCAGCTAAAATTGTCAGAATTACGGCGTGGCAGAGAGGGAAACAAGGAGAGGTGTCAGAGGCATTTCAGATGTTATGGCAAACAAACTATGTATTTACCCCAAATCTCATTTCCTGTTCCAGCTAATGCTCCCACTTCAGAGAAATGATGGCTTTCACAATGGCAGAAAGCCCATTAATGGTACACATTTGCACCGTTTACATTTTACTCAGAGGCAGGAGATGAAGGGTGAGACTGTATTCCATGGACCTTCCTCTTTGAGAAAAACAAAATCCAGAACCTTAGAATGGATCCCTTCAATGTGCAGAGATGGCTATTCAGGGCCAGAGATTTGAGGCTCAGAGACTTGTCCCAGGTCACACATCACAATGCTGTAACTGGAATTGGACCCAGTTTTCCCGATTCCCAGTCCAGAGTCCCGTAAGACTACCTAGGTCTAAGTCCTAGCTTTGACATTTACTGACTGTGGGCAAGTCTCTTAATGCTCCAAGCCTCAAGTTTCTGAGCTTGTCCAAGGTCACTATGAAATAATTAGAAGTAGACTCAGGTTTCCTGATTCCCAGTTCAGGGTCCCAGATTCAGGATGGAAAGCCCTGAGTTTGGAGACAGAAGATCTAGCCAGGTCTAAGTCCTAGCTTTGACATTTGCTGGCTGTGGGCAAATCTCTTCATCTTTCAAGCCTCCGTTTTCTCATCTATAAAATGGAGATAAAGAAACATTTGCATTATCTATCTCATAGGGCTGTTGTGAGGATCATATGACATTATGTCCTCTTTAAAATGGAAAGGGATAAATAATAATAATAAGCATTTGTAAAGGTTTGCAAAATGCTTTATGAAATTCTTATTTGATTCACACAACAATCCTAGGAGGGAGGTGCTACTGTTATCTTTAATTTACAGATGAGGAAACTGAGGTAAACCTAAGTGCCCAAGTTCATATTGCTAGTATATGTTAGAAGATGCATTTGAACTTGAATCTGCAGGATTTCAGGCTGAACACTCAATTCTGCCATTTATTATGCCTAGCTATTAGTTATTATTTCATTTATCCTCATATATCTTCCAACCAGGATGACAATAATAACTCATAAATCACAGAATCATTGATTTAGAACTGAAAGGGGACTTAAAGGTCCTCTTGGCTGACACCATCATTTTCCAGATGAGGAAACTGAAGCCTTGTTAAATCCTACTTTAAGATGTACAAATCTCTTTCCCAATAACCCCTGGGGCATGCTAAAAATACAAGGATTATTCTCCTCATTATACCGATGAAGAACCATAAGATTCAGTGGGCAGGTGATTATTCCCCAGTTACTTGCACAGGCGAGTTCATATTAGAGCTGGGATTCAACCCAAGTCTTCTCTCAAAGACCAGTTCTCTTTCCAGCACACCACATGAGGTAATCAAGTCAATAATCATTTATGAAGGGCCCATCATGTGCTAGGCACTGTGCTAAATGACGGGGATACAAAGAAAGCAAAAGAACAAAAACCTCAAGCCAAAAACCAGTCCATGTGTGCAAGCTCAAATATATCTCTTTTTCATTTCCCCTGCCACTATTATTGTTCAGATTTTACTATTTTTAACCTGAACTAGTAGAATGGTCTACTACTTAATCTCTTATGATTGATGATGACGGATGAAGAGCTGACTTTGGAACCAAGAAAGACTAAGTTCAAGTCCTGCCTTTGCCATAGATTGCATGAGTTGACTCTAAAGCATTTGTTGGACCTCTCTGCATTCTCAGCCATGTTCTAAATGGCAGAGCCAGTGCTGAGCCCTCGAAGCTCCCTACTCCAGTGAAATCGCAGGTTCAGTCCCTAGTCTCATTGAAAAAAAAAAGCAATCTTCAATGGCTCTCTATTACTCAATGAATCAAATTGAAACTCCTTTCTCTGGCATTCAAGATCACCAGAATCTGGTCCAAGCTTTCTTTTTTCTTTTTTTAAAAAATAACTCTTACCTTCTATTTTAGAACTGATACAAATATCAGTTCTAAGCCAAAAGAGCAGTAAGGTCTAGTCAATTGGAGTTAAATGACTTGCCCAGGGTCTTATGGCTAGGCAGTGTCTAAGGCAAGATTGAACCCAGGTCCTCCAGACTCTGGGTCTTAGCAACTCTATCCAGAGCCTTTAGGTATCCCTAAACTTGTATTTCACTGCTTTCTTACATGTGCCCTAGAATATAGCCAAGGGTATGGCAGAGCCCACTTTAACCAGCTTGCCAGAGCCAAATGTTAAATTTTCATGTATTAGACCTTGGAAATTAGTGAAATCAGGGCTTGATTTATTACTTTTCTGATTGTCCAGACTTAAGAAAATGACAGAGAAAATGAACTTAAATGTGTCATGAATCAATTAACCCCCCTCCCTGAGAGCTCGTTATTAAAACATTTACCAAAATATCTCTGGATTGAGTGAAACTGTACTGCTTGCTCTTTGTTTGCCTGCCTCCATGTCTTTGTTCATTTTTAAAATCTTTATTTCTGCTTGTAAGGTCCTCCTTACCTATCTCTACTTGCTAAAATCTTACCCATCTTTTAAGAACCAGCTCTAAATTCTGCCTGCATCCTGAAAGTTTCTAGAATCTGCCAGATAGTGGTCATTTATCTTCTCATGGCATTGCCACATCTTGCCTGGTATTGCATTTCTTTGTCATTTATTCCCTAGGTCATTGATTCTTGATCAGACTATAAGCCTCCTGAGGGCAGGGTCCATGACTTCTTTATCTTCCTGTTTCTAGCAGCACAGTGCCTTATACACAGCAGATACGTAATACCCACTCAACAAATGAGCAAAGCGAATAAAGGTCAGGGAGAAAATGTTTTTTGTTTTTTCATAGAAAAAGGGAAAGTTGTTCTCTGTCTTGCTGGACCACCCACATGTATAACAGTACCAGACAGTGGCAAAGAAGGTAGAGCGATTTGGCTAGGGTTAAATGGTTAACGAATGGTAAATCCTTGCTGTTTCTTAGCCCAGAGAGCTTTTCATGAATACTCTGCCTCTTATGGTATTTCCCTCTTCTTGTCCTCCACATCCTCCCTTTTTGGTTTCCTATGTAGCAAGATACAAATGGGTTGGTCCTCAGAGCACAGCCTTCTTGAAGTGGCTGTCTTATCCTGCCCAGTCCCCACCCCAGGCTTTTGACTGGATAGAAAATAATTCTGAGCTAAAATTTTTTTGGTGGGTGTTGGGGTAGGTTCTAGACTTGGGATTTCCCTGTGTAGGAAGCACCCAGAGAGTAGGGTGGAGTTGGCCTCAGAGCCAAGAAGATCTGCTTGACATCTCCTTGCTAAGATTCTGTTGTAGGGAAGGAGCTGACCAGCATTGGTCAGGGTAGTTTATTACAGGGAGCTCCTTATACCATTGAAGACAGCTCCAGTCTGTGGCTGCATCCCTGTTCTTTATTTTTAGGGGATAAAGGAGAAGATCAATAGCATGTATATAGAAGATCTAGTTATTCCCCCTGGATCCCCCCGGGAAGAGGAAATCAGGGAGCTTGCCTTCTCTCGAGTGGCTCTCCCCCATTCCTTTACCACAAGAGGCTTCTCCCAATGAATCTCTCTTGGGAAGAGCTCCTTTCCCTGGCATCATCTTTAGGGAGGCAGAAGCGGGCCCACAGTAGGGCACTGGACCCGCTGTTCTGATCCAAGATCAGTTTGTTGGAGAAGAGAACACCCAAGGAGGGGGTTCCTAGAACAGCAGGCATGAGCAGTGTCTGTCCTGAGGGGGGCAGCAGACTCCACTGTATCAAGAGTTTAGGGGGAGCTTCTGTGTGTTCCCAGCTTGTCGGAGAATGGGTGTCACTGAGAGCCACTGAAAGAGGTCCTAAAGACAAAGCATCCCTCGGTTCTGCCCTTCAGCCATCACCTACTTTAGACCTGGACAGCAGCTAAAGAGACCCTCGAACTCCATTGCCAAATAGGACTGCTGCAATTTGGAGTCACTCAGCTCTCCCATCAACCAACCAATCAATCCTAGTCAACTCACAACAATCGATTAAATGCTTACTAAATGCCAGACAGTGTGTTAGGTCCTTGGGGGCAGAAGGGGGGTGTTAAAAGACAAAAATGAAATAGCCCTGGCCTTCCGAGATCTGCCATTTCTAGATGGGGCATCCCAAGGGAGCAAGTCCAGCCCAGAACCCCCAGCTCTTTGTGTTCTACAGGGGGTCCATCCCAGTGTTGGCCCAAAGGATTCAGGGACTGGACCACTTATTACCAGTGGGGAAGCCAGCCTGATGGTGCCTATAGGATTGCTGTTACCGAAATCATTATTATTGTTGTTTTAACACAGTAATGGTGATGGTGGTAGAACCAAGTGGGTGCCATGTGGCGTAAGAGAAGACATAAAGGGGCAGGGGTTTTAGCTGGAAGTCTTTATTTCATCTTCATCTATCAAATGGGGAGAACAAACCCTGCCCTGCCTACCTCCCAGGGCTGGTGTGAGGATCCAGAGAAAGACCTGAAAGGTCTTTGTGAATTGCTGAAGGCAATACATGTGGGAGACATTCTTTTTCTTATTATTACCAATTACCCCATCTATAGACTTTCAAGGTGGGCTTTCTAGACACTCCAAAGGGGACCCCTCATATTCCTGGCTTTCTAAGTGAGATCCCATTGGAATTAATCAAGGGATTTAGACCTGGAAGGGCCCTTTGAGACTGCCTAGTCCAAACTCCTCATGGGAAATGATTTCTTCTAGGTCTTCCAGGTGGTAGGGAACAGAATCCGTTTTTTAACCCAGGCTTAGTGAGTTCAAATCCAGTATACCTGGCTCTCCAGAATACTGCCAAGCCATTCATTGGCCTGAGAGCCCCAGCATCAAGTAGACAGAGCCTCATGGAACACTGAGTTTTCAAAACTGGACAAACCTTACCACCTGATTATTATTCTTATTTAAACCCTTAATTTCTGTCTTAGAATCAATATTGTGTATTGGTTCCAAGGCAGAAGAGCAGCAAGAGCTAAGGCAATGGGGGCCAAGTGATTTGTCCAGGGTCACACAGCTAGGGAGGATCTGAGGTCAGATTTAAACCCAGGACCAGAATTCCATTTCTAGACCTGACTCTCAGTTCCCTGAGCCATCTTAGCTGCCCCACTAAACCCTTATCTTCTGTCTTAGAATCAATACTATATATTGGTTCCAAGGCAGAAGAGTGGTAAGGGCTAGGCAGTGGGGTTAATTGACTTGCCCATATAGCTAAGAAATGTCTGAGACCAGAATTGAGCCCAGGACCTCCTATCTCTAGGCCACCTAATGGCCCCCTCCCCTCTTGATTGTTTTTTAAAGGGTTATTATTCTTCTGAAGGAAATCTGGAAAAATCTTCCTTCATTTCTCTTGTATCCCATGCAAAGTGAAATAGGGCTGAGTGAGAAAAAGCCTCCTTCTACTCTAATGGAAACCCCAGGGCTCATCACTGGGTGCCTTCCTTATACCTGTAGTAGTCTCCCTCCTTCCCTCTGCCTCTCAGAATTCTTAGCACCCTCCAATACCTCCTCCAAGATGTTTCCTGATTCCCTCTTGGTTAGTCCCTTCCCTCCTTCCTTCATTATTTTGTAAGTTCCTTGAAGGCAGGAATTGCCTCCTTTTTGTCCCTGTATCCCCAGAACCTAGCAGAGTGACTGGATAAATGCCTGTCGAGTGAGTTGGGTTTTAGATATGCAGAACAGAGATTCCATGACCAAAGGATGCCATGATGTTGTGGTCCCACCCACTATGTGATATCCCAGCATGGCTGGAAGGCAAGTCATTCAGTCATGAAGACAACAGTGGGAGGACAACTGGAGTTGGAACTTGGTGAAGGTTTGGTCCATTTGGATCCAAGAAGATGTGTATGAACGTGTAACAAGGTCAGGGGGGAAAGAGCATCAGACGTGGAGTTCAAGAAGCTGAGGTCAAGTCCACGGCTTTCACCTAAGGGAAACCACTCAGAACCATTGGATCTCTGTTTCCTCTTCAGTAAGATGAGGAATTTGAACTAAGGTAATAAATCAATGATCTCATGATCTAACTTCTATCTAAGCTAGATAACACAATGGATAGGGCATTGGACTCAATTTAAAAAAGATCCAAGTTCAAATCTTGCCTAGATATTTCCTAAGTTGTGTGGTTCTGGGCACAAAAATCTTTATCTGCCTTACAGTTTCTTCACCTGTAAAATGGAGATAGTAACAGTATCTACCCTACAGGGTTGTGATCATCAAATACGATATTATTTGTCAAGTGTTTGACAAACCTAAAAATGCCAGTTATGATGATGATGATTTTAGGATTAGGGGAAGGTAAGAGAAGATGAATACTTAGACATTCTGACATGTTGGAGGAACTTGATTTAGCAGGGACTTTTCATCGTGTTACTATCATCTCATTTGTAAGAAGAGCTCCTAAATTTCTGTAAGAACACTAGTGGTGCTGGCTCCAGTTTTGAAGAGAGGGAGGTCTCTTATGTCATGCTCTTGAGAACTGTCATCATCCCAAACTCATGTCAATATATTTTTAACAATGATAAAGATTATTTATTTTAATTTAATATTGGTGAAGACCTAATTAAGATGGAAATGGCATTTTTCTCAACTTTTTTGATGACATGAAGCCTGGGAGAGGCAGTGAATATATGGGATGACTGAAGATTTAAAAAAAATCTTGACAGAATAGAACAATGGGAAATTTAATAGGGGTGACTATTAGACCTGGCACTTATGTGAAAAAAAATCACCTAAGGTTAGGGTGGAGGTGACCTACCTTAAAAAGACTTAAGCGTTCTGACTTTGTGGTCAACATAATGCACGGGGTTGACATGGTGGCCATAAAGGGCAAATGCAACCCTAGATTGCATTGAGAGAAGATATTTTGACAGATGATAGTCCTTCTATACCTTGAACTGCTCGGGCAACATATGTGATACTGTGTTCTCTTCTTGGCACTTTATTTGAGAGGGCCAGTAATAAACCATAGTTTGGTTAGAGGAAAAGAGAGGAAAGTGTGGAAATTGGGTTTTGAGAAATGATCAAAGGGGATATTTAACCTTGGAAAAACAGTATTGGGGGGTGGATGGGTGGGTGTCTTCAAATAGTAGAAGTGATTTCATGTGGTTAAGAGAACAAATCTGAAAACTGTGTAGCTCCAGAGAGTAGAAGGAGGACCAAGAACTTAGGTTATCTGGGTTCAGTGTAAGAAAGAACTTCCTGCCAGCTGGAGCAGTCTTGAACCAGAATGGGAAGCGTCATGGACCATTTGCAGAGTGGCTGGACTGTGAGGGAGTAGTCGTTCCTTCTTTGACTTTATAGGGAATAAGGAGAAGGAGCAGTAATGATCTGCTTCCCTGGGACTGTCTAGAGACAATGCTTTTTAGGGGCTGTTTGGGACCATCTGTAGGTTCAGGTTTATGAAGGGGGCAGGGATCTAGGGATGGAGAGAACAACTAGGAAAGAGAGGAGGGAGGAGAAAGGCAGCTCCACTTACAACAGGAAGATATGGGCACACTGATGGCCAAGATCACCCAGACAATGTCCATCTTGCTCAGGCAGATGGTGGTTCTGTGCTGGGGCTTGTCCCCCTCGGTCACATGTGAGATGTTTCCCGGCATGCCAGGCTTCCAGGTTCCCGCTGGGACCAGTCTGTTTAGGAAGTTTCCAGTAGCAGTGGAACCCACTGTAGAGAGGGGACTGTATACTCTGCTAGCAACCGTGAGTGTGATCGAATCCCCTTCATCAGTAGGAAGGGGACTGCTGGAGAAAGAAGTGGTGCTCCCGGGGGGCAGGGTGCTGCTGGGGAGCAGGGTGGGACTCCTTGGGGGGAGGGTGATGTTAGAGAGCAGGGTGGAGTTCTTGGGGGCGAGGGTGCTACTGGAAAGCAGGGGAGGCTTCTTTGGGGGCAAGGTGCTTCTGGAAAGCAGAGTGGGTCTCTTGGGAGGGAGGGTGCTTTTGGAGGGCAAAGTGGGGCTCCTGGGGGTGAGGGTGCTGCTGGAGAGCAGGGTGGGACTCCTGGAAGGGAGGGTGCTTTTGGAGGGCAAAGTGGAGCTCCTGGGAGCGAGGGTGCTACTAGAGAGCAGGGTGGGACTCCTGGAAGGGAGGGTGCTCCTAGAGGGTAGAGTGGGGCTCCTGATGGAGAGGGTGCTGCTGAGAGGCAGAGTGGGGCCCTTGGGTGGGAGAGTGATGCTGGAGAGCAAGGTGGGATTCTTGGGGGGGAGGGTGGCTTTAGAGGGCAGAGTAGGGCTTTTTGGGGGGAGGGTGACCCTGGAGAGGATGGTGGGGCTCCCGGTGGGTAGGGTACTGCTGGAGAAGACAGTAGTGCTCTTGATGGAGAAAGTGATGTTGGAGAGCAAGGTTAGGCTCTGAGCAGAGACAGTGCTACTGGATAGTAGGCTGGGATTCTTGGAGGAAAGGCTGCTGGACAGTAGCTTGGGGATCCTGGTAGAAAGGGTGCTGCTGTGCAGCAGGTTCGGGTTTTTGGAGGAGAGGACGCTGGATAGTAGTTCAGGGCTCCTGGTAGAAAGGGTGCTGCTGGAGAGCAGATCAGGGCTGGCCAGGGCCTGCTGGGTTGTAGAAGAAGCTCCCTGAGGGCTCCCCACCACCGGGGATGAAACAGTGACATTAAAGGCAGCCTGGACGGAGCCCCCTGGGGCTGTTGAGACCCCAGGGTTGGCAAACAAAGGTACGCTGGTTCCTGGGGTCAGGGAGAGCCAGGAGTCGCTGAGACTTGGGACATCCTGTGACAGGTCACTGTGCGGGGGCTGAGAAGGCACTGTTGTGGTTTCTGGATCAGGGTGGGGCTCCGTGGCCATGCCTGGGGCCATGACTGTGGCATCGGGCTCCCTTCCATGGCTGCTCTCTCGTTCTGCCTGCCTGACGCCTGGCATTGTGTCTCCATGTGGAGAGTCCATAGACGGTGCCCACACGATGCCAGCAGGCTCTGTAGTAGCAGTCATGACCTGGGGCCGTAGAGACTCAGAGGAGTAGGATGGATTTCTCGAGGTGGGAGTCGAGGGATGGGGCTCTGTCTGGGAACCAGGCTCTGGGCGCCCTGTGAAATTGCCTTTGTAAATCTGAAAGATTTTCCCAAGAGGACGTGTCTGCCCCAGGTGGAGGGCACTCTGGTTGCGTGCCCGCTGAGTCTCCTTCCGGCCAGCACCGCCACCGGCCGCAGGCGGGAAAGGGCGAGCCTTCCTCGAAGAACCTGGTGGCCGTGGTGGGCGGCGGGTTGTTGTCACCATGGTAGCAGAAGTGCTGTTTGTTAGGGAGTGTTTCTTGGAATGGGGGGGTTTCTTTGCCACAGTAGTTGGGGCAGCATCTGTCAGGCGGCGTCCATCGGTCTGGGGAGCTGTCACCACCACAGTGGTGGGGGAAAGTGCTGTGGCATGGTGATTGGTGGAACTAGGGGGCACTGTCGCCATAACAACAGGGGTAGTGTCCATCTGGGGGTTCTGATGTGACTCCCTGGGAGACGGTTCCTGGGTGGCAAATACCAGCTCTTCTGTCAGTGCCAAGATCAAGAGAACACCTTAGGAGAGAGGAAGAGAGAACAACTTAAATTTAAAAAATGATTTTTTTGATTCAGAATTTAACAAATACCAAATTAAACAGGGATTTCTATATGTGTAGAAAAAAAAGAAAAATGAGAACTGTACATGAAACTGTGGGTGCCTATTATATATATATAGTTTGCTCTCCTTTCATAATATCTGCTGAATTGAGTCAGTAGCTTTGAAAGCCATCTTGCCTTGTCTGTGATTCTTCCTGGTCTTCTACTTTTTTTCCTGTGTCTTTAAAAAGAGTTTAATGACTGACTCTCTCTCTCTCTCTCTCTCTCTCTCTCTCTCTCTCTCTCTCTCTCTCTCTCTCTCTCTCTCTCATTCTCTTCCTCGCTCTCATTTCTCTCTCCCCTCTCTTTCTCTTTCCTCTCTTTCTCTTCTCTCTCATTCTCTCCTCCCTTTCTTCTCTCCTCTCCTATCTCTCCATTCTCTCTCTCTGATTCTCTTCTCTCTCCTCACTCTCATTTCTCTCTCCCCTCTCTTATTCTCTCTCCTCTCTTTCTTCTCTCCTCTCCTATCTCTCCATTCTCTCTCTCCCTCCCTCCCTCTTCTCTCTCTTCCATTCCATCTTTCTCCCTCTCCATCTCTCTTTGCCTCCCTCCCTCTCTCTTTCTTTCTCTCCCTCCCTCTTTTTCCCTTCCTCTCCATCTCTCTCTCTGACTCTCTCTTCTCTTTCATTCTCTTCCTCTCTCATTTTCCTCTTTCTCCTCTCTCTTATCTCTCTCCTCTCTCATTCTCTCTCTCCTCTCTTTCTCTTCTCTCTCATTCTCTCTCCTTCCTTTCTTCTCTCCTCTCCTATCTCTCCATTCTCTCTCTCATTCTCTCTCCTCTCTCTCTCTGTGTCTCCTTTCTCTCACACACTCATACACTCAACCCACCCCAATGCTCCAAGCTGAAACCATTGTAACAGATATGCATAGTCAAAGAAAAAGAATTATTGCATTGACATCTCTCCAAGTCCGGGCCTCATTCTGCACCTTGATGCCATCTCCTCTCTCAGGAGGTGGGTACCATGCTTGCTTCATCGCTGATCCTTGGGCGTGGCACTTTCTAAGGCTTTCCAATTTTGGGCAATTGAAATGTAGAAAGGAAAGTGATGGGATTGGAGTTCCCAACATACAAGCCCCACCTTGGGCCTCATGGATGCTGTATGAAAAGCCCAGGAAGCAGAAAGAGAAACCTCATGGATGATAACCATTTCCCCACACCCCCATGCCAGCTCAGAGGGCTATCAGTTCTGTTGTACTTAAGGACAGATTTCAATCGCTTCACTACTCAAAAGGAGGCAGTGTATTGATAATGAAGAGCAGGGTCAAATGGCTGCTCCCTTTTGATCTGTCCTTACCCCTAGAGGTAACTGGTTCCAGTTGTGAATTGCTTGGTCTACATGGCCACAGAAGACTACAAGAAGCTCGTTGACCAAAGAAGATTTTGCTGGAAGATGGAAATATGTTGCATCCCCCCTCCCCCCATCACAGTGTTCCCTAGGAGGCCAGGAATGCCCTACAAAAGGTCCTGGCAGCACTGAGGGAGGCAGGATCCCTGATGAGTTTCTGGGAAGCATATGGATGGAGCTATTTGCCAAAGCAGTGTGCTTTTGGAGGATGGCTGCAAACAGAGCACTTTGCAGGATGCCCGCTTCCCCATCTGGTCCATGCCAGGAATGGCTCTCAGAACCCTCCAGCCCCTACGCCACTTCCAGTAGTGCATAGTATAATTCCCATTGTTGTTGGTACAAACACTGGACTCCCATCTACTTCTGCCCCAGATTCACCCTGACCAAGTCACTGCTTCTGCATTTTCCAGCCACGATTCAGATCCAAGCACTTAACAGCCAGACCCTTGTTTACTCTGCATTGTTCATGAAGGATGGGACCTTGGAGAGGGCACGGCAGACCTGGTGTTCTTTATGGATTCCGAGTAAGCACTGATTGATGCTCTTTGGAAAAGAGGATGTGGACAATGAAGGAGAAATGAGTGGATGAAACAATCACCACACAAGAACAAAAATCTCCCCCATCTGAAGCAATCCTTAATTATTCCCGTCCCTCCACTACAGCTCATTTCCAGCAAGGACGTTCTATTCTTAGCACCTTTGGTCCCGACCTCTGCATTTATGCCACGTGTCTCTTTGTGGTCCTGGGCTTGACAAATGTCCTGGTTTAGCGTCAGTGACAGAGAACATAACTTGCTTTCAAATGGAATGCAGGACTAAAAAGGACCGTGGGGAATTCATCCCAGAATCTAGTTATGCTTCTTACTCTTCAGAACAAAAGACACTTAGGTGGAGAGAAGAGATTCTTGAAAAACTGACTACGTTATTGGCAGAGATACAAATCAATCCATTGCTTTTTGGAACTAGGTGAGAACTGTCATGACACTGTTACTACCCTTCCACTGCAAGATCCTGCTAGTGGCTGTGTGAGCCAAGGAGGTCACAGACAGAAAGAGAAGCACAACATCTATCAACTTAACCATAACAGAAGTCTTTAGAAAAGCCCCAAACTAGAAAGAAAGTGGGTCCTCATCAATGGGAGAATGGATGAAAAAAAAAACCATGGCATTTGAGTGAAATGAAAAATTATTATACGGGAGGTGGGTGGGGTGGGGGTGGGGGCGCGAGGTGGCTCAGTAGATTAAAAGTCAGGTCTGGAGATGGGAAGTCCTGGGTTCAAATTTGGCCTCAGACACTTCCTAGCTATGTGACCATAGCTTAAGACCATCACTTAACCCCCATTGCCCTATCCACTCTTCTACTGTGGAATCAATATTTAGTATTGATTCTAAGAAGGAAGGTAAGGGTTAAACATTTATTGTACCATCTCATAACAAATATGAGGAATTCAGGGAAAAAGAGAATTGTAGGAAATTATGAATAGTAAAGTAAGCAGGAGAAAAGAATAGGCTTGTAATTTAATGCAACGAAACCCACATTTTTGAAAGGTAGATGAGTGAGGTTAAGTGCATGAACCATCTTGGTTTAGAGAACAGAGACACAACAGCAGAGGTGGGGGACTACTGATTTGAAGTATGGCATACACTGCTGACCTTAATGGGAAAATCATATGCTTTTTCTTTGAGGAAGTAGGTTTAATTCAGAGGGGCTGTGTTTTGGGAAATGCCTGTGATGGTTTGAAAGAAAGCATCTTTTTCCAAAGTGGATTCTATTTGCCCTAAGGTATGGTCACATAGACGTATAGGATTGAAAGGTAGAAAGGGATTTCCAATGTTTATCTTCCTGCTTTCAAGGAAGGCTGCACTGAACAATCCCAGATGCATTTATTTATCCTGCTGTTTAATACATCCAGGGAAAGGGATTATATACTGACCCATGATAACATGCAAGATACTCACCCATGGGAGAGTTTTCCTCATACTTAGATCAAATGAATGAAAATAAACCAATTCAGACAACTTGATGAATCCTTTAAATATGTCCTGAACTATTTACTACTACAAATATGTTCCTTTTACTCTTTAAAAAGCAACAACTTGCATTATATAGCATTTTATATAATAGATAAGGGAACAGCTAGGTGGCATAGTGGATAGGGCACTTATTTGACATCAGGAAGTCCTGATTCACATACTGCCTCTGAAATTTATTATCTGTGTGATCCTGGGCAAGTCACTTAACTTTTGTCAGCCTTAGGTTCCTCATCTATAAAATGAGGATAATAATACCAGTAAGTTACCCTTATACTGTATACCTTCCTCATCAAGTTGTATTGAGGCTCAAATGAGACAATACATGTAAGATATTTTGCAAACTTTTAAGTGTCATATAAAAATGAGTTATAATTATTAATGCCTCAAGATAGTCCATTCCATTTGGAGATGGCTATAATTGATTGTTGGGAAATTTTTTCTTTACATTTAAGCCCAACTTGGCTTTTCATGACTTCTATTTAGTGCTCTTATTTCTGTCCTTTGGAGCCACATAGAAAAGTCTAACCTTTCTTCTCCATGTCAACACTGCAAATACTTGAAAAGGATGAAATGGCTATTATGTCTCCCTCTACTTTTATTTTTTACCCTTCCACTTATCCAAGTATCCAGGTCAGATATTCCAAGTTCTTAGATAGGATAATTCCTTCCTTCCCTACTTTCTTTCCTTCCTCCTTTTCCTCCTTCCCTCTCTTCCTTCCCTACTTTTTTCCTTCCTCCCTTCCTTCCCTACTTTTTCCTTCCTCCTTTTCTTCCCTCCCTCTCTCACTTCTTTCTTTCCTTCCTTTCTCCTTCCCTCCCTCCTTTCCTTCCTTCCTCCCTCCCTCCCTCCCTCTCCCCCTTCCTTCCTTCCCTACTTTCTTTCCTTCCTTCCCTACTTTCTTTTCTTCCCTCCCCCTTCCTCTCTCCCTCCTTCCTTTCTTTCTTTCTTTCTTTCCTCCCTTCCTTCCTTTTTCTTTCTTTCTTTCTTTCTTTCTTTCTTTCTTTCTTTCTTTCTTTCTTTCTTTCTTTCTTTCTTTCTTTCTTTCTTTCTTTCTTTCTTTCTTTCTTTCTTTCTTTCTTTCTTTCTTTCTTTCTTTCTTTCTTTCCTCCCTTCCTTTCTTTCCTCCCTTCCTTTCTTTCTTCCTTTCTTTCTTCCTTCCTTCCTTTCTTTCTTTCCTCCCTTTCTTTCTTTCTTTCTTTCTTTCTTTCTTTCTTTCTTTCTTTCTTTCTTTCTTTCTTCCTTCCTTCCTTCCTTCCTTCCTTCCTTCCTTCCTTCCTTTCTTTCTTTCTTTCCTCCCTTCCTTTCTTCCCTTCCCTTCCCTTCCCTTCCCTTCCCTTCCCTTCCCTTCCCTTCCCTTCCCTTCCCTTCCCTTTCTCTGTCTCTCTTCTCTTCCTCCCTTGTTCTTGGTACACTTAAGCTATTTTTTTCTTTAGTTTTAAATTCACTTTTATTTTTTAAATCATAAATATTTATTTTTTCTCCCTCTGACATTCCTTCCTCCCTATGGAAAAAGAAAATAAAATCCTTGTAATAATACACATGTTGTGGTTGTTCAGGCATGCAGTTATGTCCATCTCTTTGCGGCCATATGGTCCACAGTGTATCTAGTTATTTATATGTTGTGTCCTCAATTTGCCTATGGGCTCCTTGAGGACAGGGGCTGTTTCTGCTTAGCATAGTGCCTGCTATACAGTAATTGCTTAATGGATAATTCGTAATTTACTGACTTTATGGAAAAAGGACAGTGACCTCCAAAGGAACAGTGTTATAAATAGGACAATAAGGAGACAGATGTACTGCTGGTATACAGCCAGTTTTCATTTGGGTGATAACATTTGGATTCTAAAATTGTTTTTTTTTTCAAATTGGATCATAAAAAGGTTATTACAGTTTTCTACTTCTATTTTCCTTCCATCTACTTCCAATGCAACCTTCAGTATGTAAATCAAGTGAGCATTCAACTAGAGTCCTTGGTACAAAAGGCTAAGGACTGAATCAATGTGGATCTCAAATAAAATGTCCAGGGTCTCTAAACAGGAATTTGCACAAGAAATACAAATTTATATTCAAGGCATCTTGTAGAAAGCTGCCCAACTCCCCTCTTTCCCAAGATGATCTGGGGGACACCCCAATTTGCATATCATTTGCATGAATTGGCATAATGAGTTCCGGAGTTGCTAACTCAAAATAGGTAGGATGAAATAAACTAAATTAATTCAGTCAAGTGACTACAACTGTATTAAAACCCAACATGGCAGACTTGGAAGTATGTGAAAGATAAAATTGATTTTTAAACAATGGAAGAATGAAGACCCGGAAATTCAGGCACATTGAAGGTGAATAATGTGGATGCTGGGAGAAGAACCCAGGTTTTACAGGGAAGATAACTGTGTAAACTGAGGGACAAGGGAAGGGAAACCAAGTCTGTTTCTATTGTGGGACTGATGGTTTTTGTCCTCATTGATGGCATCTGGCAAAACAAGCCATACTGTATTTTCCTTTACTCTTCTTTCTAAGGCACAGTGTTATATACACACATACATTTACATATATAAATACAGATATCCCTTAGATACAACCCTTTTTCCCTCAGTGAACATAGCAACCACACCCTGATCTCTCAAATAAAAAGACATTCTCCTTCCAAACTTCCTTCCAATTCTATCTTATCGAATGATTCCCAGTCCTTTTGGAATTTAGGCATTATTGATTTGTTTGATTTTTATGATACTTCTTCTTACTTCCCTTTCACCCCAACTCCAAAAGTACTATAGAAAATATTTTGTTTTCTTCATAAAAATGAATCAAATTTTGTTTTGAGAATTTCTTCATATTCTATAGATCATAGGATCACAGAGTACATAAATTTAAAGTTGGTGAGGACCTTAGAGGCCATATAGTAAAACCCCCTAATTTTATAGATGAAGAAACTGGGAACTCTGAGACATTAAATGATTTGTCTAAGGTCACAAAGATTGTAAGTGATGGAGTTGGGTTTGAACCCAGGTTCTTTGCCTTTTAATTCAGCTCACTTTCTGTGATATCATACAAGGGCAAGGAATCTCTAATTTCTTGGTCACTGGGGGTTCAAATGTGTTGTGAACTCATTCAGACACAAAGGGCTTATGGGAAGGAGAACATCTGCCTTTATATTTCTCAATACTGTTTTATACCTTTTCAACAAGCCCATTGTCTTTTTTTTTTTTACAAACAGATTGCTCTATTTAGTTAGCTTCATTTTTCAGTGCAAGATCCAGGAGGTACCTTCTGTAGATTTTCCTTGAAGTCTGATCTATCATTGCTTCAAAGGAGGAAAGGGACTCTCAGAAGCCATATAGTCCATTCCCCTGCTTTGAGGTTAGAAAACCATACAGGAAAGTTGGAAATGTATATTATGCTTAAAAAAACTAGGAAAGACAATCCCACAATTCCACTCTCTCCTTCAGTCACTTGCATCAGTGCTAAACAACCTCTCTGTCTAGAAGTTCTTCCCCCATCTGTAAGCACATCCTCTGCCATAAGGAATGTTCTACTACTTTAAGATTATAGAATCAGATATAGAAGGACCTTGGGGTAGTTGGATTAGATGGGCTTCAGAGACCCTTTCCATCTTGAAGTTTACATTCTATCGAAGTAGGTAATCTGTACCCATCTAAATATTAATGAATTGATTAATCAAAAACATCTATAAGCCTCTCCTTGTGCCCAGGTGCTGTGTTAAATGTGAAAAACAACAACAAAACTCATACCCTTAAGTAGTTTCCATTGTAATGGGGGTGGTGTGTAATAACAAATATACATATATGTGTGGAAAGTAACCAAGAATATATAAAATATATACATTAAATACAGAACAATTGGAGGACAAGCAGGGAAGAGAAGATGCTACCAGCCAAGGGGAACAGGAAAGACGTCATGATACTCCACTGACCATTGTTTTTAATGTTCTGGACTTTGAAGGTACCTTTATTACTTTCATTATAAAACAAATTTAGAATCCCTATTTCTTAGAGTGGAGTCTTCCTTGTTCAGAAAGTTTCCCTGCAAACACACATACATCTGTTTTTGGAATGAGTTGCTTATTATTCCCAAAGAAGGAACTAATAACTAATTGCTCCTGACTCTTCTGCTTGAGGTTGTTAGGATGAAACTCTCTGGGTCACTGAGTTAAAAGAGCAGAAGGAATCCCTCAGAGTAGTTATAGTTAATTGGGCAGGCACCTGGGCTTCCACTGGGAATTGTCTCAGGATCACTGGTTTGACCTTCTGCTTGATCAGGTCACTGACTCCATGGGGGTTGGTCCCTGGGGTATACCCTTCTGAATGCATGCAAAAGAAAATTGCTTGAGAAAGCCAGAGGATGAGAGTATGTATGTCTGGCAACATGGGGGCCATGAGTTCAATGGAAACCTGTGACTGTGGGTCCCATAAATATACCACTTGTGTTTGTAACAGCCATTTCCACACCTTAGGTATGGACACATTCTGAGAAAGGAAGAGAAAGAGTAGGAGAAGGAGGGAAGGATGAGAGGAGAAAGGCAAAAAGCATCTGATCTCTCTATTGTGGAGACTTAACTCTTAGAAGCTCATATACTCTTGGTTGTTCCTTGGAGGTGGGTAGAGGAGGGAACTAGAGTTTCTTGGCTACCATGTTGGATTTTACATACATCATGGGTGTCAAGGAAGTCCCATGTGGTTCCTGTGTTGATTTGTCTTTTCTATGAACTTACATGGTTACATAGAAGTTATTCACTTTTTCAAAAGGTAGTAGAGTGCCTGACTGGGGATCAGGAAGACAAAGCCTGCCACTATTACTAGTGGTGTGACCTTAGGCAAGCCATTTAACCTTACTCTGAGAGTTTGTAAAATGAAGTTGTATTCCCAGAACTGAGCTTTGCACCTGGCACATTGTAGGCATCTAAAAATATGTATTAATTTGTAGATTATTGAACTAGATGGTGTCTATGACTTGTGACCATTAAGCATGTGTGAGAGAGGGGCAATATGGTGGAGAATGGTGATTCTCAATGTGTGGGCATCTGGGGATATTGAGGCTCTTTTAAGATCTCTGTGAATCCAAAAATATTTTCAAAATAATTCTTTGATGTTTGCATATTAAAATACTCTCTTTTTCAACTTCATATCAGTGTGAGGCTGGGTTAGCTTCATATAATTCAACCAAAACAACATATTGAAACAGACAATGTGGAAGCTGATTTGAGAATCCAAGTATTTTCTATTAAGTCAGACATTAAAGTGATTTGCAATAATATAGAAAGTGGTGCCACTCTTTTAATTTTTTTGATTCAGAAAATGCAGATGTTTTTATATAAATGTTATTTATTTTGACATGTGAGGAGTTTGTCATTGATATTTTAAAATGATGAATACTCTGAAATTTGTCAGTTATAATTTCTAATATGATGAATATCAGTATTGGGAAAATATTGCTGGATCCAGTTTGTACCAGATTGAAAAAGCCAATTATTGAATTTTCAGCATGAATATTTATACCTTGGAAATCAGCAAATGCTACAAATCAGAGCTTGATTTGTTGTTTTGTTGATGGTCTAGACTTAAGAAAGTGATGGGTAAAATGTTATTAATTCATATTAAACTGAAAAGTATGTTGGGTACATTTCTCCCACAGGCAAGCTGGTTGTTAAATATTTAACAGCACACTTCTGCATATAACCCACATAAAAAAAAGCTTTTGGAGTTCTCAATAATTTTTAAGAGGGTATAAATTTTGAGAATTCCTGGTAAAGTTGATAGCAAAAAGAACCAAAAAACCCTTGAGATCAAATCTTGTCTCTGATACTTGTGAGATGTGTGATCTTGGAAAAGTCATAGTTCTTTCTGAACTTCATGAAAATAGTTAAGACCATAATTAATCAATCAGTCAAACAGCATGCGATGATTAAGTGTGTCTTTTTGTGTCAGTAACTAGACTCAGGGTTGAGGATACAGACAGAAGTCAAAGATGATATTGGTGAGAACTCAGAGGAAAGAGATCTGTAAACACATGAAGAGTAAGGGCATGGGGGCTGGGGCATTTTCTAGAGGGTGAAACAATCTGGAAAATCATGTGGTAAGACATCCCTGAGAATCTGCCTGGCTTGTTTGGCCCTGAGTCACAGTAGAGGCAATTAAAATGATTCCGTGGCATGGTCTTCCTCACCTATGACAATACGTATTTTTCTAGGAGCCATAAATGTTTATCCATTGAGATCATTTTTCATCCTGGATTGAAGTGTTATTTACTTATATAACTTGGTTCTGGTAGGGCCAAAGATGGCAACATGATTTAAGGAAAAGACTCCTCAATGGGAAAAAGGTGATTGGCATTCTAGGACTGGCTTTGCTACTACTATTTGTGTGAAAGTAAGTAAATAGTAACTTTTCCAGGTAGGTTGTACAGTGGATAGGGCATTGGGTTAGTTAAAATCCAGCCTCAGGTGCTTTCTACCTGTGGGACCATGGGCAACTCACTTAACTTCTGTCTCTCAGTTTTCACAACTATAAAATTGGGATAATAATAGCACCCACCTCCCAAGTGGTTGTGATGATCTAAAGAGAGAATATTTTTAAAGTGCTTAGCATAGCGCCTGGTACATAGTAGATGCTTAGTAAATGCTTGTTCCATTTCTCCCTCCCCTCTAGGTCTTAATTCCTCATCTGTAAAATTAGAGGACAAGTCTAGGTAGTCTTCAACATTTTTCCAACTCTATGATTCTAGGAAGATTAATTACTTTCTGTGCCATTCCTGACTCCCCCCCCCAAAACACAGCCATATGGAAAAGAAGGCTCAAACCCTTTCATCCAAAACAGTTCTCGTCTAAAGACTGAGGTTCATTCGTATAAAGTTAAGCTTGACCTCATTTCTTCTTTTCTCTTTCTTTGTTCCTCCTGAATCAGTTCAAGAAGAATTAATGGAGATATTCCTTCGTGGTTCCATTCTGTTGCCTAAGCCTAGACAAGATGATTTTCCATTTCTTTCTCTCCACTAAATATTTCTTTTCCTATAGACTTCCTTATAAAATAGCTTAACTCTACATCTCTCTCAGTTTTTATGAGACTACTTCCATTAGGAGCTCAGCTATTCTTCCAGAAGGTCTTAGAGGACATGAATTCCAATCTTCATTCTATTGCCTATTAGGTATGTGACTAGGTAATTCACTTAACTTCTCTTGGCCTCAGTTTCCTTATCTGGAAAGTGAGGGACTGGGGTAGATGGTCTATTAGGTCACTCTCAGCTGTAACATCTTATGAATTAGAGTTTTACTATGCTGACCGATCTTGGAACTGCTCAATGTTTCCCCTCAGATTTTCCCCCATGACTAGTTATCTCCGTGTTATCATTGGCTTAGATCCTAAATGCCAGAAATAAATAGGTTCATAGACTTGGAACTGTGAGTGACCTCAGAACATAGGGTCAGTGCTGAAATCTTAAAAGTCTTCTTGTCTAACTTTCTCTTTGTATGGTCGAGGAAACTGAGGTCCAGAGATGATGACAACCACTATCACCATCACCACCATCACCATCACATTTATGTAGCATCTGAAAGTTCCCAGGACACTTTACATGTGTTATTTTATTCCATCTTCACATTAACCATGAGAAATCAGAATCGAATACTTAAAGTGATTTGTCCAAGGAGACAGTAAGTAGGAGAGCTAAGTTTTGGACTTGGGTCTTCCGTCTCCAAATCTAGAAATCTTTCTACTTTACTGGATTCTATGCTATTTCCCCATAAAATACTGAGGGCAGAGTGTCAGACTTGGAGTTAGGAAGACTTTGGTTTGAATCTCATCTCTAGAACATTTTCACAGTGTGACCATGGATAATTCACATCATCATTCTTGACCTCAGTTCACTGAAAGATCACTGGTTTTGGAGATAGAAGAGTTGGGTTCAAATAATGCATCTTGCATTCTGTGGAACCTTGGGTAAGTCATTTAACCTTTTGGAGCTTCAGTTTCCTCATATAAATGAAGGTGACTGGACCAGAAGGACTCTGCGTTCCCTTTTGGTTCTGAATCTATGAGCCTAGGAACCCATGAAGCTATGATCTTGATTTCTTACCTCACTGAGTTGTGAGGATGAAATAATATATGCAATATCCTTTTCAATCTTAAATAATATAATATATTAAGTAATATGATAAAGATATAAATGCCTATTATTATTGTTATTAGTATGGACAATAGAGGAAACGACACAGACTCCTTTTTATTGGGTGTTATTAAGAGTTGGGGGGAGGTCTGTGTAGGAACAGTGGAAAGATGAAGTAGGAGACTCACGACTCCCTTCTCACCTACCTGGGACTTATACTCTGAAAGAGTTTGAGCCTGCTGCAACCCAAATATACAGACACGCACATACATGCATAAATGGTGACCTCTCAAATGCTCGCCAAAATCCAACAAAAAGAAATGTTGTTGGAAATAGACAGATGAAAAGGTCTTCTCCATCTCTAACTACATAATAGGGCAATGAAAATGCCGAGATCATTCCATTGGTATGATGGGAAAGAATAGGCGCACCTTGCTGCCGAACCACTTTGCTTTCTCCTAAATCCAGTAGAGAGATGCTCGGAAACCTCCTGAAAATGTCGGCCAAGCCAGGGATGGTGCTCAGTGAAGTCCAGCAGCTGGGCCAGCAGGCCATTCATGGAAATGGTCTGAAGGGAGGCTTTCACACAGTCACCTCACCTGCTTGCTGGCAGTAAGAGGACCAAAGAAGATGGGGTTTTGTCTTTCACTAATAGCATCTCCTCCATGCTCTTCTTCCCACCTCAAGATCCTCTACTTCCTCCTACTCCAAGCTCATAGAGGGATGAGCTGTAGCTCCCTGAAGAAGACTTCTTAACTTCCTTTTTTGTCATGGGCTATGGTAGGTATAGAGCCAAGAATTCTAGCTAGATGCACCAGTGCCCTTCTTGAACAATTCTGTATTTGAGCATATTGTACTCAGTTTTATTCAGTCACCTTATGTTTATGTTATATGTTCCTGGAAGCTCTTGGGGTTTCCTCTATTAGAATGAAAAGGACTGGGGGCAGCTGGGTGGCTCAGTATACTGAGAGCCAGGCATAGAGATGGAAGGTCTTGTATTCAAATCTGCCCTCATATACTTCCTAGCTGTGTGACCCTGGTCAGGTCACTTAATCCCCATTGCCCTGCTCTTACCACTCTTATGCCTTAGAACCAATACACAGTATTGATTCTAAGACATAAGGCAAATGTTTGCAAAAAATGGATAAAAGGGACTGGAGGCAACTAGGTGGCTCAGTGGATTGATAGCCAAGCCTAGAGACAAGAAACCCTGGGTTCAAATTTGGCCTCAGACATTCCCTAGCTGTATGACCCTGGGCAAGTCACTTAACCTCCATTGCCTAGCCCACACCACTCTTCTGCCTTAGAACTAATACACAGTATTGATTCTAATAAGAAAGGTAAGGATTTTAATTTAAAAATAATGAGATTGATACATTCTGTTGAACTTGACTTCCTAGTTCCTAGCATAGTGTCTGGCACACAGCTGGTGCTTCATAAATGTTGATTCAGTTACACTGTGGATACTCAAAAAGGAGAGAAAAGTTATCTAAGAAAAACATTCATTCAGATCTAGTAAAAATCCCAGGACATTGGTTTAGACCTGGAAGGGACCTTGAGAAGCATCTGAAGCCCAGAGTGGCTGGTTAAGTGGCTTCATCTCAAATTCACAACGAGGAGATGAGTGGGTATTTGAACCCAAGTCCTCTGATGCCAAATCTAGCTCTCCTTCTGGACCACATTTCCTGGTAACAATCCTATTACAAGGCAATGTTACATACTGTCCTGATTTTGCGGATTAAAAAAAAAACACACCCCTACCTTCTGTTTTAAAATAGATACTAAGTGTTGGTTCCAAGGCAGAAGAGTGGCAAAGGCTGAACAATTGGGGTAAGTGACTTGCTCAGGGTCACACAGCTAGGAAGTGTCTGAGGTCAGATTTGAACCCAGGACCTCCTATCTCCAGATCTAGATCTCTATCCATTGATCCACCTAGCAGGCACACTTGTGGATATAGTTTCCTCCAAATAGGGAATAAGCAGAGTATAGTTATTGGTCATGGGCTTTGTAGCTATTTGGCCTTTCAGAAGAGTGAGGTGGGAAGGGTGAACAGAACACTTGGGATGGGCTCTTTACTCCAATGTCTATGACAGCTGCACAAACGTGGCTACATCGCTTCATCCCTGGGAGCCTCGGATTCGTATCTGCAACAGGGAGGTGGTAATCATGGTCCTTTCCACCTTAGAGCACTGGGATGAGGAGTGCGCTTCCTAAAACTTGAAGCACTCCAGAAGTGTTTGCTGATTCCATTCCATGCTTTCCACATTAAGCATCCCTACTGGGTGCCATCTTCCAAAGATGAGAAGGCAATGGCTCTGGCCCTCAAGACGCTGCCTCCTCTACCGACCAAAGACTCACGTTGTATGAAAAAGAAGCACCGATCTTAACCACAGGGTGAGAATGAAAACCTCATCCTGTACCCCCGCTGCATCAACGAGCAAAAGTTGGTATGAATCCATTTTGGACCTAGTCATGTCCTCCCACACAAATGATTTCTTTCTGCTTTTGGACCTATTTATTTGAAGCAGAAATAAAATTACAGAGGGCATGACTCCCCAAACAAACACACAAACAAACAGAGGCAGTAGCCACTGGACACTACAATAAATACTCTGGGAATGAGTGCCTTCACTTTTCTCTCTGAGTGATTTAATTACATTTGGTTCAGGGGATCTTGAGGAGGGAAGAACAAGTAAGGTACGTACCAGAGAGAGCACTTGTCCAAGGGTGTGGGCTGAGTGAGGTTGGGGATAGAGGGTACATCCTCCCTTGGTTTTACTCAGAAGTCCACATGCAGAATCTTTTGTCCTGGTACAGGCATTCCTGTCTGACAATAGTTCATTTCTTTTTTTTTTTAACCCTTACCTTCCATCTTGGAAAAAATACTGGGTTTTGGTTCCAAGGCAGAAGAGTGGTAAGGGCTAGGCAATGGGGTTAAGTGACTTGCCCAGGGTCACACAGCTAGGAAGTGTCTGAGGTCAGATTTGAACCCAGGACCTCCCGTCTCTAGGTCTGGCTCTCAATCCACCAAGCTACCCAGCTGCCCCCCAATATTCCATTTCTAAGTATTATATGGCAGACTCAACTTCATTTTTTTCTAGGACTCCAAAGGGTTGTGGGAAAGATTTTACCCAAGGTTTAATGGGTTTTGAACTGGATTCCTCAAATCCTTTGTACCTCATGCCAGTGTTTAACTCTGGACAGAAGTCCTGCCAAGGACAGTAGTATAAATAAGTCACACCACCAGTCTCTTAGCAGTGTGTGGCTAAAATAGCCCCATCAGGTCTTGGAAAGAGCTCCAAGGAAGAAAAGGAAAGGCCAGAACTTTGACACAGTAAGAGGCATAACGTCTCTAGCATTCAGCAAAGCTCATTTTATAATATTCTAAGTACTTCAACTGCCTTCAAAACCCATGAAAATGGTCTCCCAAATGCCACCTGTCCCCAGCTCAGGCTCACACGCATGAGCTCAGGGTGAAAAATTAATCTTGCCATCTTGAATAACAGGAATACCAAGCTCTTTGTTTAAACACCAGCATCTATACCACTGCCCATCCAACAGTGGACCATCAACAGCATTCAAAGGTCAGAGATAATATCAAGAAGAAAGAAGATAATGCCAAGAAGAAAGAAAGAACCTAATGGATGCTGGGCTTCTGGGATGCTGGGAAATAGTTTGTGCATGCAGACAGCAGGGGAAGATGCTAGCTGACAGGACCCAGTGCTGCTTTCAGGTAAACTATTTCCCAGAAGTCTACTATGTGTGATGAGCCCCAGTGCTTCCACATGAACACTGTCTCTCTCTCTGTATCTCTCTCTCTCTGTGTATCTCTCTCTCTCTGTGTATCTCTCTCTCTCTCTCTCTCTCTCTCTCTCTCTCTCTCTCTCTCTCTCTCTCTCTCTCTCTCTCTCTCTCTCTCTCTCTCTCTCTCTCTCTCTCTCTCCCCCTCTCTCTCTCTCTCCCCCCCCCCATATATAGTAAATGGCCAAACTGAGATCAGAACTCAAGTCCCCTTGTTGCAAATCCAGTACTCTTTTTTTTCTGCTTATGTAACCTTGGCTAAATTAGCCTCTCTGGACCTCAGTTTCCTTATCTATAAAATGAAGGAATCGAATTAGAAAGTCATGGAGGTCCCAGTCCTTACTGCTCCTCTGCCTTGGATTGGATACTTCTAAGTATCTGATTTTAAGACAGAAGGTAAAAGTTTATTTTTAAAAATGAGAAAAGATCAGGTCCTCTGGATGTCTTCCTTTCCATCCTTGTGATACGTGCTAAAACATTCAAATAATGATAATAATACTAGTAACTAATATTCATATAGTATTTCAAGGGTTGCAGAGTCCTTTCCAAATTATCTCTTTTTTTTTTTAAACCCTTACCTTCTGTCTTGGAGTCAATACTGTGTATTGGCTCCAAGGCAGAAGAGTGGTAAGGGTAGGCAATGGGGGTCAAGTGACTTGCCCAGGGTCACACAGCTGCCAAATTATCTCTTTTTGATAAATGTCTTACCTTTAAGTTTTCTGGAGAATGGCCATACAAAAGAAGTACAAGGCACAGTGCCCTGCCCTCAGTCTAATCCAGTCCAGGAAACAAGGTAAGCATGAAATCCCACAAATCCAAGTTTTACAGGACAACATAGCACAGGACAACAAAAAGAGTACTGGATTTACAACAAGGGGACTTGAGTTCAGATCTTAGCTTGGCCACTTACTATCAGTGTGACTCTTGGGACTCAAGTCTCCTTGTTTGTAAAAGGATGGGATCAGAATAGAAGACCTCTAGAGTCTCTTCTAACTCTAAATCTAGAATCCTATGGTTTTATGAGAGGAAAAAAAATTAAATTGTGTGGTGAAGACTCTTAAAAAAATCACATTTATCTTATTTTTAGGTCTGTATTCTCTCTCTCTCTCTCTTGCCTTCCTCCCATTGAGAAAACAGGAAAGACAAAATCCATTACAAACATAATTATTTAAACAAAATAAGTTTTATTATTATTAATTTAATGCCTCAATCTGTACTCTTTGCATTGTGGTATAGGCAGTGAGGTGGTGCAGTGGAGAGCACATTGGGCATGGAATCAGGAAGACATCTTTGTGAGTTCAAATCTGGCCTTGGACACTTCACAGTTATGGGACTTTGGACAAGTTACTTCACCTTATGAGATCTGGGGAAAGGAAAAGGTCAAAGAAGATTCCTGGGAGCATGGCTGACAGGTTGGTAGTCTGTAACCAAATTCTACAGTGAATTCATTCTAAATGGGAGAAGGATTCCTTAACAAGAAAATTACTAATCCAAATCTCTTATTATTAATCAATGAATCATTCCTTTATGAAGCTTTATTAGCATTTAGTATAGTGTTTAGTACTTAGTAGGCTCATCCCAAATTCTTGGGGACTTAATTTGACTTGATAAGTTTTGCTTTTTAAAATGGCTCAGGCCAACCAATCTATGTGTTGTTCAAAGAACAAGTCTTTCTTCCACTTCTCTGAGCACATTAATACTTTTAAACAAGATACAACAGATTTTGAACCACTTATATGATAGTTTCCTTACAGCAGTTTTATATGAAGGGAGATTTCCTGGAAGAGGGGAGAAATGGTAATTCCCAAGTTAGGAGAACATAAAGTCCTTTCAAACTCAGACATGGCAGCCTTGTGTTTCTCATCTTGATATCTTAAGGAAGACAAAAATCTGTCCCCATCTCTCGCCTTCCTCAAGGGAGTGCACTAGGTCCCAGGGGCCAGAGAATCAATAGGAAAAAAATCTACAGAAAGATGAAGAGCTCCTGGGAGTTTCCACATATTTCAATCTCAGTTTGTTTTCAGTAAAGATTTCTTTAGAACAAGTTTTCTTTCTTTAAAACAAGACAAAAATGATAGGGACCTAACAGAAGTAGAAGAGATTTTCCTGAAGGCCAGGTCCATAATATACCATCCTTGCCTTAGACCCGGGTTAAAAACCTATAATAAGCACTTACTAGACATGTGACCACTGGAAAGTCACTTAAACCTCTTTGATTTTGGTTTCCCAATCTGTAAAATGGGGAAAGGGTAGCTAAGGTAATGCAGTGGATAGAGCAGGACCTAGAATCAGGAAGGCTCATCTTCCCGAGTTCAAATGTGGTCAAACTACACATGGTCAAATTAGGAGTTGGAAAGATCAAACATAGAAATCTTGGGGTTTCAGTGAACTTAAATGAATAAGAATGGGTGATGTAATTCAGGTGATACCACACAGGCTCCCATGGCAAGAATCTCTTAAGTGAAATGGAGGAACCATCTTAGTCAATAAAAGGGTTACAAAAGCAGTACTGAGGATATAATCTCAAAAATGACAGATGACATCTGTTCAAATCCAAGGCAAACTTTTCAGCATCCACAGTGATACAAGTCTATATTCCAACCAAAGATGCCAAATGGCCAAGTTGCTCAATTCGATGGAGACCTACCACATCTTCTAGAAATAATATAAAAAAGAGACATCACCTTCATCATAAGGGATTGGAATGCTAAAATAGGAAACCAAAAGAACTGGAATGTCAGACAATTTTGGCCTTGAAGTACAAAATGAAGCTGGGCAGAGATTAATAGAGTTGTGTCACGATAATTTGCTGGTTGTAGTGAACATTCTTTTTCAACAATCCATAACTTGACTCCACATGAAGATCACCAGATGACCAATATAAAAATCAAATTAATTATATACTTTGCACAAAGTTAGAGAAACTCTTTGTAGACCTTTAAAACAAGACTTAGAGCTGACTGTGGCTCAGATCGTGAGCAAAATTATAGCAAAATTCAGACTGAAATTGAAGAAGTGGGGAAAACCATTAGACCATATAGGTATGACTTACATGATAGCCCTTATGAATATGAAGTAGAGGTGATGAAGAGAATTAAGGGATGAGATCTGGCATATAGAGTGTCTGATGAACTATGGACAGAGGTTTACAATATTGTTGAGGAGGCAGCAACCAAAAACGTTCCAAAGAAAAAGAAGAGCAAGAAAGCAAAATGGTTGTCTGATGAGGTTTTATAAATAGCTGAGGAAAGGAGAAAGGGAAAAATGTATCCAACTGAATGCAGAATTCCTGAGAACAGTGTGGATAAGACAGATACAATATATGTTGCAAAGTCTGGATTTTACAATGAAATCTCATGCAAGAAGGAAATGGAACTTTGGCTGCCAATGGGAGATGGGACTGGAATTTCCAGCTAAGAAAAGCAGGTGGACAGTTGGGAAAATACTTCTTATCCCTTTTGAACTGAGAGGGGAAGGAGCAAACTCACTGAGCTTATCCTGTTACAATTCCTCATGGTTCTGAAGAGACCCAGATTAACTATCTTTCCTTACAAGTGGTGGATAGGGACTTTTTCCCTTTGGGGAAGGAAAGAGCCTATCCATCCAAAATATTTCCTGCCAAACTGTATCTCTATATCAGGAAATTACATCAGGCTGACTCCACAAGGTCTTCAGGGACCCAGGTCCCCAACTGAGCCCTCAACTCTTAAAGGAAATTTAGGTAGAAAGTAGAATAGGGACTTCCTGTTTCTCTCTTCCCTAAACCTACCAATCCTGATTCTCAAATCAATAAATAGATCTTACAACTTACAAAAGAAATAAACATCTCTTCTTCAAATATACTAGGGGGGAGTGTCAAGATAATAATCATCCAGAAAAGACTGAATGGGATTTCCTCTTACCCTTCAGCTCTGGACATAGATCCAACTTCACCTTCTATGGGACAGCTCCGCCTGGGAGGGAAGTGGTATTTCTCTTTATCTGTTCCCTCCCTCTCAGTTACCTGTCAAACTTTGGTTCCTGATTCCCTGCTAGTACAACAGCAAAGTTTTCTTAAATAAGTAATGTAAAGAGGTAGAAGAAAATGAAAGAATGGGAAAGACAAGTGAGCTTTTCAAGAAAATTTGAGAGACCAAGGGAAATTTCATAGAAAAATGGGCATGATAAAAGACAAAAATGATAGAGACTTAACAGAAGCAGAAGAAATTAAGAAGAGGTGGCAAGAATACACAAAAGAACTATATAAGAAAAATGTTAGCATCACTGATAATCGCAATGGTGTGGTTACTGATGTAAAGCCAGACATCCTGGAGAATAAAATTAAGTGGGCCTTAGAAAGCACTGCTAACAATAAGGCTAGTGGAGGTGATGGAATTCCAGCTGAACTATTCAAAGTCCTAAAAGATGATGCTGTTAAAGTGCCCCTGATATGCCAGCAAAGTTGGAAAACTCAACTGTGAGCACTGGATTGGAAAAGATCAGGATATATCCCAATCCTAAAGAATTTATTTTTTTAAAGTGCCAAAAAGGTTCAAATTACTGAACAGTGACCCTTCTTTCACACACCAGCAAGGTTATGCTTAAGATTCTGCAAGCTAGGTTCAGCAACATGTGAACCAAGAATTGCCAGAAGATCAGGTTGGTTTTTAAAGAGGCAGGGGAAGTAGAGACCAAATTACCAACAGTTACTGGATTATGGAGAAAGCAGGGGAAATCCAGAAAAAAATATCTATTTCTGCTTCATTGACTGCACTAAAACCTTTGACTGTGTGACTCACAACACAAGTGGCAAGTCCTCAAAGAGATGGGAGTAGCAGATCATCTCATCTTCCGAGATAGCTATGTGTAGTCAAGAAGTGTTAGAGCTAAATATGGAACAGCTGATTGTTTGAGATTGGAAAAGGAGTATGATGAGGGTGTAGATTGTCACCTGACTTATTTAACTTATATGCAGAGTGCATCATGTAAAATGCCAAGCTGAATGAATCAAAAACCGGAATTAAGGTTGCCAGGAGAAATATCAGCACTCTCAGACAGGCAGATGATACCACTCTGATGGCAGACAGTAAAGAAGAATTAAAAAGTTTCTTGATGAGGGTGAGAGAACAGAGTGTAAAAGCTGGCTTGAAGCTTAACATTAAAAAAAAAAAAAAAAACCTAAGATATTGGCAACCGATCCCATCACTTCCTGGCAAAGAGAATTAGAAAAAATGGAAGCAGTGTCAGATTTTGTATTCTTGGGCTCAAGGAAGGCAGCAGATTGTGACTGCAGCCATGAAATTAAAAGGTGCCTGCTCCTTAGAAGGAAAGCTATGGCAAATCTGGACAGCATACTAAAAAGCAGAGACATCACCTTGCTGACAAAGGTCCAGATTGTCAAAGCTACGGTTTTTCCAGTAGCAATGTGTGGCTGTGAGACTATAAGGAAAGCTGAGCACTGCAGAGTTGATGCTTTTGAATGGAATTGTGGTTCTGGAGGAGATTTTTGAGAGTCCCTCGGACAGCAAAGAGATCACATCAGTCATTATGTAAAGAAATGAATTCAGAAGACTCATGGGGAGGTCAAATACAGAAGATGAAGCTTAAATACTTTGGCCACATGATGAGAAGACAAAACTTATTGGAAAAGACCCTGATCTGGGGAAAGATTGAAGGCAAAGAGAAAAGGGGATGGCAGAGATTGAGACTGGTAGATAGTGTCATGGAAGCAGGAACATGTGCTTGGACAGAGTTTGGGGGATAAGGGAGGATCAAAGGACCTGGCATGCGATAGCTCATGGGGTCATGAAGAGATGGGCACAACTGAATGACTAAACAACAGCAAGAGAAAATGGGGAAAAGAATACTCATGCTAACACAACAAGGTAATTGCAAGGATAATGTGAGATATTAAGTAAATAATGTATTATTATTGACTTATGATAGCAATGTCATTATGGATATTACTGAAGGGATTGAAATTCCTTCAGTCTATGTGCAGACCCAACATTTCAACAAATATTTCCTTCTTAAGTATCTGAGTTAGATACAGGAAATATAAAGACCAATTTTTTTAAAGCACTTGCTGTCTATGAACTTGGATTTTTCTGGAGGCTACAACATATAAATCAGATAAGAAAATATGAGAAAATCTGAAGAGAATGGCACAAAAAATTAGATGAAGGAGAGGAGGAAATGTATTGCATGCATCAAGGACAGCCTAGTAAAGGCACAGAGATGGCCTGTTGACTCCAAGGAATGACAAGACTATATTGGATGGAAAGTAGAGTGTTGGGGAAGGGCAGTAATGTGCATTAAGTCTGCAAAGGCAGTTTGGGAAGGGCTTTGAATGCCAAGCATAGGAGAGCAAAATCAAAAGTAATGGATGGAAGGTGCAAAGAGACCAATGAGGCTTGATGTAAGGAAGAGCTTAACAATTAGAATTGTTCCAAAGTGGCAGGGGCCTCTAAAAGACAGCAGATCCCCCCTCATTGGAGATCTTCAAGCAGAACTGAAGTCATCACTTGTTAGGCAAGTCATAGAAGATTTCTTTGGTAAATGGATTGCCCTAGGTCAGCATTGGTGAAGTATTGGCATGCGTGCCCAGCTGACTTAGAGGAGCTGATCTGTTTCCTCTCTTCCCAGAACCCAAGGACATTTTTTTGCTTGCCCCTCTGTCCAGCTGCCCACAGTGAACACTTTCTCCTTCCATTCTCTGGGGTAATGCGGGGGGCTCACAGGCAGCTTCAAGTTGCAGTTTGGGCTTGTGAACTTGAAAACCTTCACCAACGTTGCACTAGGTGGTTACTGAAGTCCCCTCTACCTCTCAGATTTTGTGGTTCTAGAGGTAAGAAGGATGTCTTCGAAGCTTCTGAATGAATGAAAAAAATTATTAAGTGTTTGTTGCATGCTAAGTTTTGGAGGCAAAAGCAAGTCAGTCAATGACTTCAAGGGACATCTAATAGGGAAAGACCACACAAGTTGGAGAATGATCCCAAGGAATGGTGTTCAAGGAAGGGACTTTTGTGAAGTGCCAGGCGCTATGGTAGGCAAAATAATCCCTGCTCTCCGGGAGCTCACAATTTAATGGGGAAGACAACATGTAAAAATTATGCATGAACAACACATGTATCCTGCATCATAAATTAGAGAGAGCCACAAAGGGGAAGCAGTAAAACTAAGGGGGACAGGAAGAGGCTTCTTGCAGAAGGTGAGATTTTAGCTGTGATGTGAAGGAAGCCAGGGGAGCCAGCAGGCAGAGACGAGGAGAAAAAGCATTTCAGGCATGAGTAAAAATCTCTGCAAATGCATACTCTAGAGAGGGAGTATCAATGTCATGTGCAAGAACTAATAAAGAGGGAAGTATTAATGGATAACAGAATATATTGGAGGAAGGAAGGACCGTATAAGAAGACTGGAAAGGTAGGAAGGGGTGGGGTTACAAAAGGCTTGAAAAACCAAAAGGAGGATTAGGTATTTTTTTAAAAAAACCTGGACTTTCTGTCTTAGAATCAATAGAGTAACAAGGGCTAGGCAATGGGGGTTAGTGACTTGTCAAGGGTCATACAGCCAGGAAGTATCTCAGGCAGATTTGAACCCAGGATCTCCCATCTCTGAGCCCCACTCTCAATCTACTCAATCCACTCAGTTGCCATTGATGATTATGCATTTAATCTTGGAGGTAGTAGAAAAACAATGGAACCACTGGAGTTTATCCAGTAGGAGAATGACACAGTTTGACCTGCACTTAGGAAGGTTAATTTGACAGCTGAGTAGAGGACAGACTGGGGTGTGGAGTGGCAGTGTTGTAGGAGGGAAGGGGGCTTCTATGACAGATGTCATGAAGGTAAAATTGTCAGGATTTGACAACAGGTTGATTGTGGGGGTGAGAATGTGGGGATGACAATGAGGTTGCAAAGCTGGGTGATGCCATCAGGGAAAAGGAATTGGGAAGAGAGGGGAGCTTGGCAGGAAAGGTAATGAGTTCAGCTTTGGATGTGTTGAACCAAAGATGTCTACAGGATATCCAGTTAGAGATGTATAATAGACAGCTGGAGATGTGAGATTTGAAGGTCAGGAACGAGGTTAAGGCTAGATAAGGTGATATGAGAATCACCTGCATAGTGAGGAAAATTGATTCCAGGGGAGCTAAGAAGAAGGTCCAGGACAGGACTGGATGTCAGGAGGCATGATCTTGCTGAAGATCCAGCCAAAGAGACTAAGAAGGAGACAGATAAGAGGAGAAACAGAAGAGAAAAATCTCATGAAAATTTAGAGAGAGAAGAGTTTCAAGGAGAACCTCCTCCTACTAACAGCCAACATTTAGGGAGTGATTTAAGGTTGATAAAGAGCTTTTCTTGGATTATCCCATCTGATCCACTCAACAACCCAAGAACTAAAGGCAGTGCTATTGCTATCCCCAAGATGAGGGAAAGGAAGTACAGATGTGAACTCTGCTGCCCAGTTCTGGATCTGTGCTAACTAGACCACAGTCTTTTAAGCCCCCCCCCCTTTTTTTAAACAAGCCTTCTATCTTAGAATCAATCCTAGGTATTGGTTCCAAAGCAGAAGAGTGGTAATGGCTAGGCAATAGGATTTAAGTGACTTGCCCAGGGTCACACAGCTAGGAAGTGTCTGAGGCCAGATTTAAACCCAGGACCTCTTTGATCCAGCCATAGCTCTGCTGGGTTTGTACCCCAAAGAGATAATGGACAAAAAGACTTGTACAAAAATATTCATAGCTGTTCTCTTTGTGGTGGCCAAAAACTGGAAAACGAGGGGATGCCCATCCAATTGGGGAATGGCTGAACAAATTGTGGTATATGTTGGTGATGGAATACTATTGTGCTCAAAGGAATAATAAAGTGGAGGAATTCCATGGAGACTGGAACAACCTCCAGGAAGTGATGCAGAGTGAGAGGAGCAGAACCAGGAGAACATTATACACAGAGACTGACACACTTTGGTACAATAGAATGTAATGGATTTTTCTACAACAGCAATGCAGTGATCCAGGACAATTCTGAGAGACTTATGAGAAAGAAGCTCCCCACATCCAGAGGAAGAACTGTGGGAATAGAAACACAGAAGAAAAACAACTGCTTGATCACATGGTTCGATGGGGATATGGTTGGGGATGTAGACTCTAAATGATCACCCTGGTGCAAACATCAACAGCATGGAAATGGGTTCTGATCAAGGACACGTGTAATACCCAGCGGAATTGCTTGTCAGCTATGGGAGAGGGGAAGAGGGGAGGGAAAGAACAAGAATTTTGTAACCATGGAAAAATATTCTAAATTAATTAATTAAATAAAAATTTCCCAAACTCAAAAAACCCCAGAGCCTCTTATTTCCAGATCTGGTGCTCTGGCCAAGAGCCATCCTTTGGGGTCCACTCAAGTCTTTGCATCTTAGCTAATTTCTCCCAGTCTTGCTTCCCTTGGTTTCGCTGTAACAGATGCTCTTGGCATGACATTATACTCAAGTCTCCCCTTCATATACCATTCAGTGTCTGGAAGCTACTCCCAGCCCAGGGCTGTTACATGAATAAGAGAGAAGTGCCTAGGGAGGCATCAGTGAGGGGCCTTAGATGGGCATTGGACAGGCCTTCTGTTACTCTGGCTTAGCACTAATATTAAAGCACATAAATCTTCATTAAAGTCCTAGTCTGACGTGTCTTCATACCAAGGAAGGGTTAGACCTTGGGTTCTCAAAGTCCACCAGCATAAACTCTGTGAGGTCCTACTAAGCTGCCTGAGCTTCTTCTGGGTATTATCAGCTCTTAGCAAAATGCAATGCACATAATAAAGGCTTAATAAATACTTGTTGATTGGATACTGGATTTCATGTCATAGGATCATAGATTTACAACTGAATGGTGTGTCTGAGGCTGTCTAGTCTAACCTATTATTTTCTCTCTCATTTTTAGAAATGATAAAATTGAACCATGCAGGTTATGTGACTTGTCCAAGGTCACAGAGGTAATAAACGTCACAGGCAGGATTTGAATCCATAGCCTCTGACTCCAAAGACTTCCCACTCTTTCCACTGTATCATATTGCCTCTATGCCGGATTCAAACTGGCTAACAGTGGGTGCATAAAATGCTTATTCATTAACTGTCGGTCTGGCTAGCCTTGGGGAAGTTCATCACCAGGGGGTTGGACATCAGGGCATCAATTTTTCCATCTATAACAACTGAGTGTCCTAGGGTGTGCAGAGGTTAGGATAGGCACCACTGGAGGAAATATCTACATCTGGAGTGTCTCTCTGGACTCCTCTTCTGCTTCTATTGTTCTCTGAAGACCTTCTCTCCTGAACAGTGACTCTCTAGGGCTACCATTTTAGGCCTAACCACATTTCACCTCACTTGGATCTGGACTCTTTTTCCTCTTCTTGGAAGTATTAATTTTCCTCAACTCCACCTCATTCCCTGTTTCCAATTTCCCTTTATATAATGTCATCCCTCACTAGAGTGTAAGCTACCTAAGAAGAGATACCATTTTACTAGATCATATTTACATTCCCAGCACTTAGCACAGTATCTGGCACCTAGTGAGTTACTTAATAAATATCTATTATCTGTCTGTCTGTCTGTCTGTCCTTCTGTCCATCCATCTATTCATCCATCCGTCTGTCCATCTATGTATCTATGTATCTAGCCATCTATGTATCTATGTATCTATGTATCTATGTATCTATGTATCTATGTATGTATGTATGTATGTATGTATGTATGTATGTATGTATCTATCTATCTATCTATCTATCTATCTATCTATCTATCTATCTATCTATCTATTCATCCATCCATCTATGTATCTATCTAGCCATCTATCTATCTGTCTATCCATCCATCCACCTGTCCATCTATGTATTTATCTAGCCATCTATCTGTCCATTTATTTATCCATCCATCCATCTATCATTGTTTTATCTCTCTACCATCTATCTAGCCTTCTTTCCATTTACCTACCTACTTCTTTTTCTATCTCTTTCTGACTGTATCTCACCCTCTCCATTTACTTACCTCCCTATCTGTCTCCTCACCCCACTTACCTACATGCTTTCTCTCTCTCTCTCTCTCTCTCTCTCTCTCTCTCTCTCTCTCTCTCTCTCTCTCTCTCTCTCTCTCTCTCTCCCTCTTCTCCCTCTCTCTCCCTCTCCCTCTCCCTCTCCCCCCCTCTTTCTCATGCATCTATCATCATTTATCTATCTATGCATCTCCATTTTGATCTCATAGACATTTGAAGAACTGAAGTCAGACACATACAAATAGAATGAAACAAAGACAGCAAGTCACTACTCACCAATTCAGCTGAGATCTGAATGGTGCCTAAGGCTCGTCTGCCAAGAAGGATCACCCCCTCCCCCTCTCATAGTCCAGCGTTTCCCCCTGTATTTGGCCAGAAATGGTCTTCCTTAGTGATTAATGAGTTAGAGAATGAAAAAAAAAGATCAGTGGCAGTATTTGGAAAAGAGAAGGGGAGCTGCAGATTTTCCAAGACTAATCCTCTAGCCCTTTCCTATTACCACATTAACAGAACAAAATTTATCTGATTTGTGAGTTTACATCTTGAGTCCTGAGGGAATGAAGATTCCAGGGCCAGAGACATTTCACTTCGGGAAGTCTGGCCAACCAGTGAGTCTCTATCCCTCTCCTTCTGGAGGAGAAAGGGAAGAGGCCAATGGGGGTGACATCTAGATGGGGAAGGTGGGTCTAGGCACCTGGAATGGGCTCTGAAGGGGAAAGAGGAGGATATTAGGCCTGTAGGATTATCCATTAGTGTTGGAAAGGATCCCAGAGGTGAGCTAGATCAATCCCTTTTTAAAATTTTTATGGACATAGAAATTGAGGTTTGCAGGGATTAAGTGAATCATCCAAGGTCATCAAGGTAAGTCAGCAGTCCAATGGGATTTAAACTCAGGCCCTCTGATTCTAAATCAGTCTCATTAAAGCTCCCCAACTTCACCTCCATTTTTTTTGTTGGTCATCTGCAGAGCCCCATCCAATCTCCCTAGGCATCATTCCACTAGAATGAAAACTCTTTAAGGGTGCTGACCGCTGCTTCCTCTTTGTCACGGTGTCCCCCAGCACCTAGCATGGTGCCCGATACCTACTGGGCACCAAATCACACTCTGATAAGGCCCCAGTTTGGGATTCTCTCCTAGCTCTAACATTCACTACTATGTGACCTTGGGTCAGTCTCTTAACTTTTTTTTTTTAATCCTTACCTTCTGTCTTAGAATCAACACTGATTAGTTGTAAGGAAGCAGAGTGTCAGAGACAGGCATTTAGGGTTAAGTGACTTGTCCAGGGTCATATAGTTAGGAAATATCTGAGGCCAGATTGGAATCCAATTCTTAGCTGCCTCCAGTCACTTAACTCTTAACTGATTCTTCAACAGTAAAATGGGGAGTTTGAACCAGTTGATTTCCAGCTCACATCCGATTCAAGAGGACAAGCACGAATAAAGCACCGACTAGGTACCTGGCTGTGCTTCCTATAATGACAAGGATGTGAGGGACAACTTCCTACTAATAGCTAACGTCAGATAATGATGTCATGTTGGTAAAGTGCTTTGCTTCTATTATCTCCTCTGATCTACCAATAACAGTGATCTATTATGATCACCATTTTACAGATGAGGAAAGGGAAGCCCGGAGAAGTTAGGGTCACAAAGCTCGTTAGTATCTGAGTCGGGATTTGAACCTAGGTCTTGCTGTCTTCTAGTCCATGCTGCCTCCAAAGATCTCAGTGCTCTTATAGGCCCTGCTCTCTCTTTGCCTCTGACTTGTGCTCAGTGACCAGCTCTCCCAAGCTGATTTGTCATAGACATATCATGTGAAGGGAAGCTAGGTGGTGCAGTGGCACCTCATCTTTCTGGGTTCAAATCTGGTCTCAGACACTTACATGTGTGACCTTGGGCAAGTCATTTAACCCTGTTTGCCTCAGTTTCTTCATCTGTAAAATGAGCTGGAGAAGAAAATGGTGAACCATTCCAATATCTTTGCCAAAAAGAAAACTCCCAATGGGGTCATGTAGAGTGGGGCACAATGACTGAACAACAACACAGCACTGGAAAACCCCAGTAAAATGAGGCTGTTCTCTTGCCTGGCTTTTCCCTGTAACCCTGCTGGATCAGCCTTGGCCCCCTTCTCTATAGTTTCTTTAATGAAGTTATTTACCCTGCATACCCAATGGGGCCGGGCCTCTTGCAATAAATTTCCGTTCCAAGTTCTGCCTGAGGGGACAGCTTCTTAAGCTATTAAAAGGCTTAACCTTCTAAGGGAGATCCTTTTGGGCTCTAAGCCACTTTCCTATCCTTAATATTTATTATGAACGACTGTCCAGAACACACAGATCAGCCTGGAAAATGCCAAGTCAACGAAGGTGAGTCACTATCTCTGTTGGGCAGCTGACCTGAGGGGAAGGCCTAGTCCAGTAGAAGGGAGAGTCGCTGCCACAGTCTACAGAGGTAGAATCAGAAGGGTCCTGGGAGGCCCAGGGGGCCAGTCAATGGTCTTTTTCCATAGTAATTTTCTGGGGTCACAGCCACTGAATAACTAAGTCAAAGGGCAGGAGGTGTGTGTGTGGGAAAAGGCAATGGGGCCATAGAAAGAAAACTGGATCTAAAATTAATGGACCTCATTCCAAACCCTACCTTTGCTACTTGGCTATGTGGCCTGGGGAAAATTATTTCCCTTCTCTGGGCCTCAGTTGTCTTATCTGCAAAATAAGGGGTTTGTACTAACAGGTGACTCAAGGTCCCTTCCAGCTTTAAATCCTATGAATCTACACAGAGATTTTATAAGTCACAGTTAAACACATTTCAGAGGAAAAGAAACCTACCATGTAAGTCTTGTCCTTTTCAGCCTATACCAAAATGGCGCTCCAGAAATGGTTATGAAGCACTATAAATGCACATATCATGGTAATGTTGATCTTAACTGGCTTGTGATTCTCAAGTATGTTATTTCACTGTAACCCAAACTGTTCTAACTTTTGAAATTCACTCGGTGAGGGTACCCACTTCATCAATATAGCTTTTTCATTCATTTGGTCAACAAGCATTTATTAAAGACCTACTATGTGTCACCTCTGGAGAAGGAAATGACAAAGCACTCCATCAACTTTGCCAAGAAAATCCAAAATGTGGTCACAAAGAGTCAGAAACAATGGAAACAACTAAACAGATGTGCCACACATCATGCAAGGCAATAGGGATACAAAGACAAAAAGAAACTGGCTCAGCCCTCAGGAAACTTAAATTCATAGAGGTACAAAGAAGACGACTTGTTCTCCTTTCCAGTGGCACCAGTGGCTCACAGAAAAACACAATCTGATGGTTGGAAGGGGCCTCAGAGACCATTTAGAACAACTTATGCACCAAAGATATCTCCACTATCACATATTTGGGATGGATAAAAACCTGTACTTGAAGAACTCCAAGGAAGAAGGATCTATCACAACTCCAAGCAGCTCATCTTATTTCTAACTGTGAATGCTAAGTGGCCCAATAGTCTGTTCTGTGAGGTTTTTCTTGTCACTGAGCCTTGGCTAGACATCTCCCTTCCTCCCTCCCTTCTTCCTTTCCTTTCCTTTCCTTTCCTTTCCTTTCCTTTCCTTTCCTTTCCTTTCCTTTCCTTTCCTTTCCTTTCCTTTCCTTTCCTTTCCTTTCCTTTCCTTTCCTTTCCTTTCCCTTCCTTCCTTTCCCTTCCTTTCCCTTCCTTCCTTTCCCTTCCTTCCTTTCCCTTCCTTTCCCTTCCTTCCTTTCCCTTCCTTCCTTCCTTCCTTCCTTCCTTCCTTCCTTCCTTCCTTCCTTCCTTCCTTCCTTCCTTCCTTCCTTCCTTCCTTCCTCAGATTTCATACCATAGACTCAGAGTCCTCCACTATTCTGACTATCCTCCACTAGATATGCTCTAGGTTATCATTGTCCTTAAACTATGGTGCCCAGAATTGAACATAGTATTCCAGAAGAGGTCTGAAGCAGGTCAAGTACAGTGGGACCATTACCTCCCTATTCCTGAAGATATGCCCATCTTAATGAAATCTAAGATTGCCTTAGTCCCCCCCCCCCCCCCATATCACACTACTGACTCATATAGTCCACTCCTAGGTCTTTTTCAGAACAACTGCTTTGTATCCTCTCTCCATCATATTTGTGAAGATGATTTTCAAAAAAATCTATGATATTTTGATCCTTATCGAAGTCTATCTTATTTGATTTATGCCATGCTCTAGCCAGTCTATTAGTATCCTTTTGGATTCTGCCTTGGGTCTTGTTCCTTCTATGCCTTATCCCTTGTTAGACTGTAAACTCCTTGAGGACAGCGACTGTCTTTTTCCTTCCTTTGTGTCTTCAGCCTTAGCACAGTTCTCCCTTTAAAAGAGGGAAGAGTACCTGCCTGCCTAGGTCTCACCTTCTCACCTCCCTCACAACTGAAGGCTGCAGAAGTAGCTGAACTCTAGGACTGAAACTCTCAGTTGCCCAAGAGATAGAAATGACCTAACATTAAAGTCAAGGTCCTGGAAGAAGCTAGGTAGGAGGGAAGAGGAAACTACCTACAGTCTGAAAAAAATACAAACATGTCCATAGCTCTGAGTTTGTATGCTCTCAATTTTACAAAATAAATTTTTTTTCCTTAAACCCTTACCTCCTGTCTTTAGTATCAATTCTAAGACCGACGAGCAGCAAGGGCTAGGCAGTCAGGGTTGTGACTTGCCTAGGATCACTCAGCTAGGAAGTGTCCGACTTCAAAATTGAACCCAAGTCCTTCTGACTCTAAACCTGGTGCTCTATCCACTCTGCTACATAGCTGCCTATTACAGAGTGCATTGGAGGCAGAAGGACCTCCTGGATCTGCAGAGATCACAACCATTACTTAAAGAGTGAGTCTGAAAGAGGACCCTAAGGCTTGGGAATTGAAGTGACCTGCCCATGGTCACATAAGCAAATAAGAGCCAGAGATGGGAACTGAACCTATCTATGTCTTTCTGACTCCAACTCCAGCATCAGGTTCATGATGTAACATCTACAGTTGGATAGGCATGATTTTAGTATATGAGACCTTCTTCAAACTCCTAACTAGGATTGATGTGACAGTTGCCACTGTGTGACCCTGGGCCAGTAATTTAACCTCAGTTAGACTCAGTTCCCCTATCTGTAAAATAATAATAATAGTATTTGCCTCCCAGGATTATGAGATTCAAATGGGACAACTTGTAGAGCACTTAAACACCTTACAAATGCTCACTATTATTACGGTTATCATCATTATTAAGGATAGAAGCTTTTCTTTGTATTTCATCCATTTGCTTGCCTTGGAAAGCTTGAAATCAGCCATATATACATTCTTGAATCTCCACGGTACATTCATGACACATACATAGTCCAATCTTTCCTCTCATATCTGCCCACAATACTCACACACACAAATGCTGAGACCAATTTGTCTACTAAATTCTTTCAGATTCTTTTGAATAGTATTCCTTAGACATCATTTAGTTGAGACCATCTTAACTTTTTTTGGATGGGGCATGGACTTCTGACAGTATCTAGTGATGCCAACAAGCTCCTTCTCAGAATAATATTTTTTAATGCTTACAATAAAATACATGCGATTACAAAGGAAACCAATTACGGTGTATCAACCAGATTCACAGACTTTGGGTTGAGGAGCCTTGACCCAGTCTAACCTTCTTATTTTATTTTATTTTTGTTATAAATCCAACGTGGCCTAAATTTAATCACTTTTCAGTATGTACGTTAAATTAGACAATATTGAAGAAACTAAAACCATATCTTTTTTTTTTTGCCAAATATAAATACATCAAGGATTGCATGATTCGTTGCATGCAAACAATCAAGACAACATTGATTTAGAAGAAGATAAACTCATTTGTAGAATTTTATGAGGGATGATGGATGATTATGAGCAATACAGTCTCATAAAGCAGACAGAAGCAGTGGAGGGTAAAACTAGTTTAGAAAAATATTGGCGGAGATGAAGCTAAGTGAAGTTATCCCAAGGGCATCTGAGGATGAAAATGGAGGGATGGCAAATATTAGAGGAAAAATGGAAAAGATCTGGAAAGATTATAAGAACAGCTATTCCCACCATCAAGCCTGGCAGAACTAGCATCCATGGACCCTAACATCACAATCCCAGATGTGGCCGGAGGGATGGTTGAGAGGAGACTGAGAAGGTAAGTCAAGAGAAAAAGATAACAAAGTCACGAATAAAATCTTAAACCTTTAAACCTACCCCTTGAGAAAACTGAGAAAAATAGAAAACGTTAACTCTTGACCAGTGGTACCATGCTCTCACATAGGACCATCAGTAGGGAACAAGTAGGCTTTTACAAATCACAGTCAAAGATGGACCATGTTTTTGCCATTTTGTGGAAAGATGTAGAAGACATAAGATCTGACTGTGTTTGATTATAAAAAAGAATCTGAATAGAACAAAATGTCACCTTAAAGGCTCATCCATTCATCAAAATAATTCACAATTATTTGAAGGAATAAATAGAGCTTAATAAATGCATTTTCATGTGTTAGACATAGCCAGCAAGATAGCTCCTGCTATCAAGATTTTAAAATTTAAATAGAGGAGAAAACATGTAAAAACATATAAAGAACATGTAAAACATGAATGAGTGATTATAGTTGGAAAGGGGGAAGGGGAATAGAGGAGAAGTAATAAAGTGGTGTAGTTTGTTTGCAAATGGTTAAGAATTGGTATGGTGGCCTGCTTCTGGGAAAGGGAGGATGGAAATTCATTTATCAGATCTCAAGGTCCAAGGGATAGAGCCCAAGTTCTATGTTGTATGAGTTAAGTGTTGAGGTTTAGTCTGCAAAGAATTAAAAATGAGTATCCCATGGAAAACAACGAAGAGACACATGGTAGATGGGAGAAGGGTGCTTCATGTAACTCATGAGGAATAAGAGTAGGAATAAAACATGTCCTTGAAGCAATGTCTGATAGGAAGAAGAGATTTGCCAATCCTAGGACAAAAATGAAGGATATCAGATGAACAGCCAGAATGCTTTATTGCTATTATAAGGAGAAACTGAGGAAGGACTTCAGAGATTCAGCAGGTATAAATGAGTTGCAATCTTCACCAGATGGGTCTCCCAAATTGAAGTTATAGAGCAAATAAATCAAGATTTAAGCACAATATAGCAAACCATCCTGGATTAGTCCCTGGGATCCCTACCCTAGTAACAGATTCTTTATTTCATCAAATTTCTCTATAAAAATAATTCTAAACAAATAAGCAAAGAAATAAAATGTCCAAAACCCCATTTGGTACAATTTTGGTTAATTCTGTCTGTGACAATCACAGACAACATGTTTCAAAGTTGAAAACAAAAAAAAAAAACAAAAGAACAAAGTGGCAACTACCCAGCAACAAAATTAATATTCTCACAGATTTTCAGTCTGATGAACTACCATGACACTGACAAATGGTGGAAAGAATGGGAAAAAAAGCCTGCAGCTGAATTTTCAGCTTCCTTATTTTACATATGAGGAAAGAGATTCAGAGAAAGGAAGGGACATGCCCCAACGGCAGAGGTGGAACTAGAAACCTAGGTCTTCTGACTTTTGTAATTGAATGCTTTTTAGTTGTTGCTTTTGGTCCTTTGTTTCTAGAGAGGACCAATGACACCATGGGTGATGTCTTGACTTGAGAGTGCATTGGATTTAAGTGAGGCAGCGTTGCACAGCCATCAGTTTCATCTCTCTTCCAGAATCACTGAAGTCAAGACAAGAGTTGGGACAACTGGTGATGGTTCCTGATGCAGTGGATAACCCTGGCATCTGTGGTGTCTGACTATGCTCCAAGTGCTCCACAGCCCTTTTAGTAACCAAACCATGAATGTTTCGTGAGTGTTCATGAAGAATCCTCCTTAACCTCTATTATCACCGTTAGTGTCAAAATCAGGTTAAAGGAGAGCTAGTCATTCATATTTTGAACTATGGCAGATATAATGGATAGCAGGAGCTACAGCTGAGGCAGGCATGGCCAAAGACAGGACTACAAAGAGACAAGGGTCTGGTATGCCAATGATTTCCACCTTCTATTATGACGGAAGAAGCAGCTATTCTCAAGCCCCACTCTATGCTTTCTCAGCTTCTTCTCCAGTCATTCCTCTCTGTCCCAGACTAGCCCCATTTCACCTGAGCTATCTGGCTTCCCAGTCAACAGTGACCTAAACACATTGTAGTGGGACTCTTGTGCCAGAGGCTCCCTCCTAACATGAAAGACCCATACCTTGTTTTGTGAATTCTTACAAAATTTTCTATATAGAACAGAACATTCTTGAAGGCAGGGTCTATTTTTACCCTTTTCTACATACATCCAATGTCTAATGGTGCTGAGTGACTGATTTTTTATCTATCCCAGCTCTAGAAGAACCTGCCCACAGATAGAGCCACTGGCTCCTCTTTTTTATTTTTTAATGACTGGTTCTTCTTAACAAAATTTTCTGGCTCATCTGCCTCTGCTCTTTTTTTTGAGATAACACTGGGAACTTTAGAATGTATCTCACCCCCAATTGGGACTTTCTGGGTCCTCTTTATAAGCACCTGTACTCAACATTTTTTAAAAACAGGACACAATCTGAATCTAGAGATTCATGAGAGTTATTTCCTCCCCCGCCAAGTTCTTTTTTTTTCTTTTTCTTTTAAACCCTTATCATCTCTTTTAGACTCAGTACTAAGTATTGGATCCAAGGCAGAAGAGTGGTAAGGGCTAGGCAATGGGGGTTAAGTGACTTGCTTAGGATTACATACCTAGAATGTGATTTGAACCAATGGCTCCAGCAAAAGAGAAATTTAGGGCTTATTCTCTTGGCTCCTCCTATTGTTCTAAAAGGTGCTGCTGGCCTGGGTCCACCTGGCTCCATCTATTTCCTATCACATTATTTCCTCCAGACTATAGTCCATGTGACTAGCACTAGTAAGACTTTCCCTTATGGATTTTATGTGGCTTTCACTTCCTCCCATGTGCTTTCCCCTTTTACTCAAATCTCCATCCTTCGACCTCAAATGGCTCCCAGGACCTTGTCAACATTCTTCCTTTTCAGGCTGCTTTTCCAAGACTACCTTGGCATGAATACAGAAAGAGTGTAGTCATCTCCTCTTAGTATATGTGCTGAAGGAATCACTGCTACACACTCTCAGGCTCACAATTCTGTTTCTCAGTATTCAAATAGGACTGATCTTTCAAGGTATGTTCACGGAGTTGGGTTAATTCCTCCTAGGTACTGTATCTGCAATTTGGGTAACTGATACCAAGGTAGCCGGTGTGGTCTCTTGGGGCAGATAATTGGGTAATGAGATTAATGCATATTACTTAGCATATGACAGAATATCATAGGGCACATTTACTTCGGAGTTTCTGTGAGATATTCTAAAGTCAATTGTCATTTTAAGTTTAGGAAGAGATTTTGAATTATTCACTATATTGTTATACTTTTGATTTATGTCCTTTATTGTCTTCCATCTTCTGCTGAAATAATAATAATAATAATACCATAGGGATGATATCAAATTCACCTCCTAAATTTGCACTCAGACTTCAATTTCAAACACAAATCTAAATCAGACAAAAGTAGTCCTTTCTCAGATTTTCCCTCTGATGAAGGAAAGTGGATAATCTCAACCACTTTGGAATAGGTAAATTATGCATAGTCATTTGGCCCTCTGAGCATGAGTTTTAATTCTGCCTATTAACGATCTTTTAGGAAGTGACTAATAATACATATTACCCAATAATAATACCTAAATACCTATCAGGAACTGCCAACTACCTATTCGACATTTCAAACTGGACATCCTGGAGACATCTCAAACTCAGAATGTCCAGAAGTCACCTCATCTTCTCTTCTACAATCTTTATTTCTTCCTTCCCCATTTCTCTTTAAGTTGCCACCATCATCACTCTAGCTTCCCAAGGTGATTGTGAAATTCATTCTCCTTTTCTTCATGTAACCAATCATTTGCTAAATCTTGCAGTCTCTACCTATGCAACATCTGACCCCTTCCCTCCACTCAACAAAGTTACCACTTCAGTAATTCCTCTCCTGCCACCTAATTAATCTTCACATCTTCACACCTCAAACTGATTGCCACTCTAGTCCATCCTATCTCTATACTGCTGTCAAAGTAATATTCCTTAGGCACAGATCTGGCCATATCACATCTCTACTCAATAAATTTTGGCAGCTCCCAATTGCCCCCAAGGTAGAATATGAACTCCTGCATTCACCTTTTTGACTCCAGACTCTCTTTCCACACTCATCTGATTTTAGTTTCCATCCTACATTCTTCAGTTCAGTCAAATCAGTTTTCTCTGTTTCTCCCAGATGTGTTTCCATCTCCAGTTCCATGCTTCTGAACTGATTGACCTACATCCCTGGAATGTACTCTCTCCTTTCCTCTGCTTCATACAATCCCTCCATCCCTTTAAGATACAGCTTAGATAACATCATCTGCCTGAAGTTCTTCCTGACCCCCCAATTGCTGGTGCTTTCCCTCCTATGCTACCTTGTACTTGGCAAATATTTAGATTTACTCACTTTACATTCATGCTGTCCTGGTACTTATTATGAAATATGACCTTAAGTAAATAGTATTCCCTCTTTGGATTTCAGTTTCCTCCTCTACAAAATAAAGTGGATCAGATTATATCTGGAGTTCTTAAACTGAGGTCAATAGAATTCTGTGGGTAGATTTTAGGGGATCAATGAACTTTGATAAAAAAATGACATCTTTATTTTCACTAACCTTTAAGCTCAAATATAGGATTTTTTCAATGATTAAGTCCATAGGTTTCACCACTTTGGCATAGGGTTTCACGACATAAAATAGTAAAAGTATCCCTGATCTAGATAGTCTCTAAAGACTCTTCAAGCTCTAAATGTTATGACTTTGGAGGACACCCGGTCCAATTTCCCATTCAGTGAAGGAATCCTCTCTCCAACATCCCTGACTGGTGATTATCTAGCATTATGTGCTTAAATGAACTGATGATCATCTCCTATTTCTGGGGAGATGACTATCATACAAGGCAGACGATGCTATCATTGGACAGTTCTGGCTTTTGGAATCTTGTCCTTTCATTCAGCAAAAAATGCAACTCCTCAAACTCTAAATCAGTGGTCTTCATTCTATCTTCTAAAGCTACACAATGATATGTCTACCCCATTCTTTCTGTGTGCTAGATTTTCCAACAGTTGAATAAGATTAGCCTATCTTCTTGAAGTCTGTATTCTCTTTCAGGCTGAACATTCTGTATTCTTTCTCTTTCTCCTCTTCTTCCTCCTCCTCCCTCACCTAGCTGTCTCCTCCATATTCTTTCTACTGTTTTTTCTAATGACATGAGTTCCAGACTGCTCATTTGAGAATCAAAGAATGCCTGATCTTGTAAAAAATGCTCTGAATTTGTACCATGAACTCATTTTCTCTTAGAGTATACATGTAAAAATGGACTAGCTATTCTTACCTTTGACCTCATCTCTGCTAGAACTGTTGTGCTCCCATCTCACATCAAGATCTATCTGGCCTGGCTGTTTCTAAATACTTAAACAGAGATGTGAGCTATGCATTTGAATAATTCAGGGAGAAAAAAGTGATGCACAAGTCAGATGTGCTGGCTCCATTCATGCAACTCACTCCATCAATGAATTGATCAGTCAATCCACAAGGGTTTATTAAGCAGCTACTATCTGCCTGGCATGTACTAAGTGAGGCATGGAGATACAAAGGCACAGATGAAACAACCCCTGCCTTTAAGACCCTTATATTCTATCCAGCATGACAGCGCATGCCCTTATAACCATATATAACTTCTCTGCCCTTGGCCTGGCTTTGCTTGTGTTGTGTGGAACATTTCCCTGGGAGTTCTACCTGGCAGCAGAGCTTGACATATCCATAATCACATGGGAGAACTGGGAGCTATCCTTTGTCTGTGCCCACACTGATAGGACATAAACTCTTATGAATTTGTGCTCCGTTAGTCAAGAAGGTAGGACTGAAAATGGGAAGAAAAGACTCTTTCCTAAATTAGGGGGAGTGGAGGAAGGTGGCAAAAGGAGGTATGCATCCCTGGGGGAGGTTCTAGACTGGGTCCTTGCTAGTAGATGAGTGCAGAGTGTGCTCATGTTTATGCAAGATTCTGCCTGCTCATTCTCTACTGCCAGTATTTCATTTTATTTACATCCTATTTATTCATGGGGACCTCTGCTTAGAGCCCTTCCTCCATACTCATTCACTGTCAATTAGGCTGCCAAAAGCACAATGGCAGCGACCCCAGCAAGGTTTCCATCCTACTGGGGCTATTTCCTCATGATGACCTTGGGTCTGGGATGCTCATCTGTGATGGGGAGAACAGCCATTGACTATCCCTGTGACATTTGCTTATGATTTGCTGGCTTTGGCTTGTTGCTTCTATCTGTGAGCCTCCTGCTCTCCTGGGCTCCATGTATCATCACCACCCAGAAACCTAGTGGCAGGTGATGCAGGACCATTAACATTCATAAATGAGTAACAACTCATTCTTCTAAGGGGCTTCCTTCTTAACAACCCTGGGTGGGAAGTGAGTCCAAGTAGTGGGATCTCCATTTTATAGGCGAAGAAACCCAATCTGCCCAGCACCACACAGATGGGTACAGGCAGGAGTTCAAAAGCTACTTTTTTAGTTCAGCTTTCAGCCTCTTTCTACTAATCATCTTGGGAACAATTAGATCTTTTTGACTGTGTATGCAGAAGAGGAGACTAGTTAAAAGTCTAGAGATGTCAGTCAGATGGATAAGGGAAGTGGCTGGACCTGTATTTTATTTTTAGGGGTGTAGGAACTCCTAAATGAGGACAGGACCTTAACCAAAGCTGGTCAGTCCATTTTCTACAAGTTATAATGGAACTTAATGTGGGCTAGAATGCTGAAAGGTAAAACTAATTTTGTCAGGGTCACGTAGCAGAATTTGAACACAGTTCTTCTTTGTTTCTGAGGCCAGCTCCCTCTCCACTATGCCTCCCTGCTTCTTGGGGCCAAGTGGAAAAAGAAACAATTAATTTGCATAATCCAGCAGTACTGCAGCTGAAGCATTGCAGGGGTAATCAGAAAGGGCCCAGGCTGCTTCCCAAGCCACCTTCCTTTTCCACAGCCAGCGAGGATAAACTTGGAACAGTACTCTTTTAATCATGTATCCAAGTCCTACTCACAAATTATCATTTCTGCCCTGCAAAAAAAAAAAAAGAATAAATAAACTCAGGTTAAAAAAGGGAGCAAGCCAGGGCCTGATGGCAATAGCAATGAGAGAACAGAGGCTGCCACTCCAGTGTTCCCCTAGAGTATGGTTGCAAATCTCTTTCTTCTTGGTGCTTTTTCCCCCTTCACAGCCCCCTACTACAGAGTACAGTAAAACAAGCACTCAGGAAAGGCTCTGCTGATCATTCTGATAAAACGGCAAGATGGAGCTCCTCTAAGCTAATGATTAAATAATCTTTGATTTCCAGGAAATGATCTAGGAGTTCTGGACTGAGAAATCAAAAAGCGGTTCAGTTTAGCCCTCCTTGCATTCAGTGAGTACCTATTAGGACCTCAGACCCCTTTGCTCCACACTATCTCAGGCTGCTATGCTGGGAAGGGAAAAACACCAAGAAAGAAGCGATGAAGGGAAGGGAGGATAGGATGGAAAGAATAGAAGTTAAAGCTGCTAAAAGAAAAATGAAAACGTTGGCCTCAGGGCCCATGTTCCTCATTCAATCTCTATTCCTTCTCTTTTAACAAAAAGAAAAAACGAAACCCCACTGATCTTGGTTAGTGAGGATGAATTTGCCATTTTCCAAATTTCTTGAGCCAGATAACCGATATGCTCTCTTTTAAGAACATATATGGGTGAAAAGATGTGTAAGAGGAAGAGTTCCCTGTGGTTACCTGTTGCCAGTATTCTGATACTAAAACCAAGCTTCTTTTGTCCTACTCGCTTCCAGGAGTTCAAAGAACCTGGAAGGAAATGGCATGGATGGAGGATGGAGGAGGCAATTGTCTTGCCACGGGGCTATAGCAGCTTGAGGGTGAAGGCTACAGACCAGGGACAATTGTGATGGGGGAGGGGGGGGCAGTAAAACAATCCCCCGGATGCCCCCGGCCAGGTGGTGTTGTTCTAGAAATCCTCAAAAGGCACATGGCTTGGACGGGCCAGACTGATGCACAGTACAGCCAGTGATCCTGGAAGGGGTATGGGGGCTCTTGCTCTCCTGCTCGCTCGTCTAGCTGCAGGAGGCTGGTTGCCTTGGAAGGTAGGGTGGGAAGGAGCGGAACACTGTCCACTGTGATATTTGCATTTTTTGCCTCTAAGTTTCCTGTGCTTTTATCTCATTTAATCAAACCGCTACTCCATTTGGGTGAAAGCGACAAGCTGGGACAGGAAAGGAAGGGCTGTGAGCGATAGAAGGGGGAGGGCGGATGGGACTCAGAGATTCTAGGCTGTAGCTGTTAAGGGGCAGAATGCTGGGAGATTGACAAGAACGCTATTCTAGAATTACCTTCGGATGTGGTTTAAACATAAATGACTCAAGAATGAATTTTAAAAGCAATTATGTGCAAACAATGATAGTCAATGCAAAAACCATTTGAAACAATTCTGCAAGCCCCTCCCTCTCTTTTTCAGGATCAGCTATTTCTCCAATAGCTAAGTGCAGTTGCCTAATTAAACATAACGCTAACGACTTTCCACTTGCTAAAGCAGGGAACAAACTTCCCTGATGCCAAGAGTTGTTATATTTTCCCCCTCCGCCACCTCCAAATCCCCTCAGCAATAGGCAGATCCCAAGAGGCCCCGGGACGGGAGGTTGTAGAGTAAAAGCCCAGGTCAGGAAAGGCACCCACAGAATTCTTACAGACGGGGCAGGCTGACGTCACAAAATATTTGCATAAATAAGCCTCTCCACCAGGTGATGGGGAAATGTATTCGAAGGCTCGCTGATGAATTATGTATGAGAGTCTACAGCCCGCTGCCAATCATTTCTGAGGGAGAACGAGGACTACTTTTCTCAGCATTTGCTGGGCACGTATGCTAGATGAATGTGTAAAAGGGAGAGCCAGATTAGGAAAGCTCCATTTCAGTAAAGATGGCTGCGCCGGGAAGGGATGAGTCACGGAGAAACTGAGATGTGCAGCCTCTAGCCACTCATTCAAGGGGCCAGATCTCCAGGATTGCCCTCACAAATGTGGAACTTCCGGCGGAGGAGAACAAGGCCAGGGCAGGGCTGGCCAGTCCTGGGACTCCTCTCTGGAAGCAGCCTAACCTCAGTGCAAGGGAGCACAAACGCACCCACCTTGCCAGGGTGGGTGAAGAGAACACCTACATTTCACTGGACTTGGAGCTTGGAAGAACCTTAGAGCCTATCGGGACAGATCCCTTATTTCGCTTCACTCTTTTCTGTTTTTCTTTCTTCCCCATTTTATTTATAATGGGAAATTTTTTCCTCTCCTTTTTACACTGCCCATTTGATTTAAAAGTAAAAAATATATAATAACCACCCTCTCCCCTCACAAAAACACCTAATTGATTAGAACTAACTCCAACGTCAACAAGTCCATGAGTGATAAATTATTTGTCCAAAGTCATATAGGTAGTAATAGGGGCAGGACTTGAATCCAGGCCCCCAATGTCAAATTCAGGACTTTTGCCTACTACCTTAGAGAGCATCTAGCTACCAGACACTTGCTTTGTTTTGTAATGAATACAAACAAATGCCAGTTTATCACTTTAAAGTAGAAGATATATCTGACAGGAGGAAGACAGCCCGGCATTTCTTCAGATCTCTCCTCTCTGTGGGGCAGGTTCAGTCAGGAGACTGAGCTACAGATCAGAAGGCAACTTTTGTGAGCTTAAAACCGGAAACTAGAGATAATGATAATGATAATAATGTGCTTTAATGTTTTATTATTATGTTAATTAACTATGTTATATCGTTCTATTATATATTATCATATTAATTATATATTAAATTAATAATAATATTTTGAGGTCATACATTTGATTCTTATCTGGTAAGGTAGGTGCTAATATTATTGATGTATTTTTTTGAGGGGAGATTACCATTTTACAGATGAGAAAAACCAAGGCACAGAGAAGTTAAGTGATTTGCCCATTCATACAAGTTGCAGGAGTATGGAGACAAGATTTGAACTCAGGACTTCCTTATTGTAAGACCAGCATTATTCATATTGTACCTACCTGCCAATATGTTCACAAGGGACAATTCTATTAAGTATTAACAGAAGTCATGCCAGATGAATTCTCTATATTTTCTATATTATCAGTATTGACATCTGACACAAAAGGATAAAAGCAGAAATATGACAGAAATAACTCACATTATCACAGTGCTTTGGGGTTTACAAAGCAAAATCCTCACAAGAGGAAGGAAGGAAGGAGGGAAGTAGGGAAGGAAGGAAGGAAGGAAAGAAAGGAAAGAATGAGTACTGAGTATTGAAGTGGAAGGGAGGGATGGAGGAAAGGAACAAGCATTTATGAAGTACCTATAATGTGCCAGGCATGGATGCTAAATGCATATTATCTTATTTGATACTCATAACTACCCCCCCAAAATAGGTACAGCAGAAAGTGTTGGATTGGAGTCAGGAAGACCAGAGTTCAAATCCTGCCTCAGACACCCACTTGCTTTAGGATCCTCAGTTTCCTCATGCATAAAATGGGAATATTACCTACCTACCAGGATTGCTTTGAAGAGGAAATGAGTTTATCATATGCACACTTTGCAAACCTTAAAATGCTCTATAAATCCTACCCATTATTAGCTTTTTTTGTACTATCCTCTGCTCCAGATATTCACTCCTTTCTGAATTTTTTCAAAACTACTTTCCTCATTTCCTATTCAATAAATGTTAGTGTCTCCATATCACCTCAAGAGTCAACTATAAACTTATCACTTTACCATTTAAAGCCCATTCTAGCCTGTCTACACCCTATCTTTCTAGGCTCACCATATGCTATTCCCCTTCTCAAACTGGCCATCTTTGTTCCATGTACATTGCCCTCTGTCTTCCAGGTCCTTGTATCAGATATTTAAACAACAACAACAACAACAACAACAACAACAACAACAACAACAACAACAACAACAACAACAACAACAACAACGCCAGTACAGGAGCAGCCAGGTGGCTTAGTAGATAGAAATCCAGTCCTGGAGAGGAGAGATCCTGAGTTCAAATCTAGGTTCAGACACTTCCTAGCTGTGTGACTCTGGGCAAGTCACTTAACCCCCATTGCCAAGTCCTTACTGCTTTTCTGCTTTGGAACCAATACACTATGGATTCTAAGACAGAAGGAAAAGGTTAAAAAAATAACTGCCGGTACGAATGCCTAGAATATACTTCTTCCTCCTCTCTGCCTCATGGAATCAATCCCTCATTTCCTTCAGTTTAAGCTCAAGCACCTCTTTCTACATAATATGGTCCTATCTCAAGCCCCTCATTTTAGGAATGAGCAGCTGAGACCCAGAGAAGTACAATGAGTGAGTTGTGCGGGGCTACCAAGGTAGTAGGGGTTCTAGCTGGAATTTGAATTGTGTTCCTCTGACTCCAAACCCCGAACAGTTTCCCACTGGAGATGCATTAGCTGTGAGTAAAACATGAGCAGTCACTGAGCAATGATGGGGTCCTGGCTCTGGGACACGCTTCCCATGAGGTTGGTTTCCTTATCTGTAAAAGTGTGGACTAGATGCTCCTGGAGTTTCCTCCTAGTTCTATAATTCTCCCAATGCCAGTGATGCCTTCTTCCAGGATCCCTGAAGCCAATCAGAGACCTGGTGCAGCCCCCTGGCACTGTTGGAGAATGATCTCCTGGAAAGAGCAGGAACACCTGTGTGATGCTCCCTGGGTAAGTGACTTTGGGCTTACATTTCCTCATCAGGAGGGGTTCACCTCCGATTCTGGGTTCATCTCTAGGTCTGTGCTCCTGTTTCCTTGGGTCCAGCCTGGTGTTTGAGCCTGGGCACACACAAACCCTCCCACCCCAGTAAGTCCCTGGCTCGCACCAGAGTGGCCCCAGGACCCAAACTAGGGAAGTAAATGAAGTGCAGAAGAAAGAGGCAATAATCATCTTTGGAAGTCTACTCTATTCTGCCAGTGTATCGTGGTCTTAAGGCTAAGCAACCACAGAGAATGTGAAGAAATTAATGTATCTCAAGAATGGTTAAGGAAAAGTGTTCAGGAGAAATCTCTGCACTTCTGGTGAAACCTGCTCTACCGCTAGCTAGGGTAGCTGTGTGGTGTGGGCACTCATGGCTTAGTGAGAGGGGAGCCATGGCACAGGCACATCCAATTCTTCTCTCTGCTTGTGCCCATGCAGTGAAAAGGTAGGGGAGGGTTCAGCCAGGTGGGATGAAATGTCAAAGCTAGATACCTCTTGACATGCCACCCAGTGGGGGCAAATCTTACAATAGCTCACATTCCTGCATTAGTTTACAAGTTTCGTCATTTATTATATAGTGCTCTAAGGCTGGCCCAAAGTCTTAATATACATTCTATCATTTGAGCCCAACAATAAGCCTGTGGAGTAGGTACATGAGGAAACTGAGACTCAAGGCTCAACTGACATCACTATAGTGTGTCACAATGGGCAAACTCTTTATATGCACTATATTAACTTTTGAGGATAGTGACTTGTCTTGTCTCAGGCTGCCTGGCTCTCCTGGGCTACTATAGTGTGGGAATAATGCTGTGCCATTTCCTTTTCTCCATTCCCACAATAAGATTACTTTTCCTCATGCAAAGGTCCAGTCACATCACTCATCTGGTCAAAAAACTTCAGCGCCCCCCATTGTATACTTAACAATGTCCAAATTCCTTGACTTGGCCTTTGAGTCCCTTCAAAATTTGGTTCTAATTCAGGATTTATCTTATTTTTTAAACCCTCACCTTACATCTTAGAATGAATACTGGGCATTGGTTCCAAGGCAGAAGAGTGGTAAAGATAGGCAATGGGGGTTAAGGGACTTGCCCAGGATCACACAGCTAAGAAGTGTCTGAGGTCAGTTCTGTACCCAGAACCTCCTATCTCCAGGCATGGATCTCAATCTACTGAGCCACTTAGCGGCCTTGTTTCTGGATTTATCTTAAATTGCTTCCCTTACCTTGCCTTATCCTTAAGCCTAACAAATCTATTCACTCTTTCCTTGTCCTTTCCCTCAATTTTCTGCTTCTATTTCTTCAGCTTCTTCTTGTCTCCAATGTCTGTCAGCTGAAATTTTATCCATCCCTTAAGATTCACTTCAAATAGCCCCTTCTCCATATATCTGCCTCACTAACCAGAAAGTGTCTTTCTCCCATGAAGCATGATCAAATGGATTAACCAATAAACATTTATTGAGCTTTTGCTATATGCTAGGAATTACCAATGATCTTTTCTCAGTCTTCATCTTTCTTGACCACTGTTAATGACCCTCTTCTCCTTGATACCCTCCTCCTTCAAGGGTTCTGGGACATAGCTCTCTCCTGGTCCTCCTCCCTATGTGACCATTCCTTCCAAGTCTCCATGGTCACACCAGATAACTATTGTGTCTCCCAAGGGAATTTACTTCTTTCTATACTATACTTTTGCTTGATGATGTCCTCAGCATCTAGGGATTTAATTATCTTCCCTATTCAGATGACTCCCAGATTTATATGTCTAGTCCCAACTTCTCTTCTGCTCTTTTCTCTCTTATCTCCAACTACTTTCTCAGCATATCTGACTAAATGTCTCATGGATATCTTAAACTCAACATATCCAAAATGGAACAATTTCTTTGCTCTTTAACTTTTTCCTTCCTAATTATTACTAATGAAGACATCACCATCTTCTCAGGCAGCCAGCCTCACAGAGTCATTCTCACTTCCCATATCTAGTCAGTTGTCAAGTTCTGTAATTTCTATCTTCAATCATCTTTCATATATTTGTCCTTTTTCCACTTGACACTGCCATTATCCTAGTATACACCCTAACCACCACACACATGGGCCACTGTAATAGTCTTCAGTTGTTCTATCTGCCTCAAGTCTCTTCCCACTCTAGTCTACCTTCCTCTAAGCTTATCTTACTAAAGGGCAACCTCTGTTCTATTTCATAAACTCCAGTGGATCTCTATCACTTTTAATATCAAATATAAAGTTCTCTGTTGAGATTCCCCCCCTTTAAAAAAACAACCTTCACCTCCTGTCTCCATATCAATTCTAAGACAGAAGGGCAAGGACTAGGCAATCAGGGTTCAATGACTTGCCCAGGGCCACACAGCTAGGAAGTGTATGAGGCCTGATTTTAACCTAGGTGTTCCTGATTCCAGCCCTGTTGCACCATCTGCTGTGCAATGGAGCCTGGCTTTTCAAGCCTTTCATAATTTAATCCTTTCCTACATTTCCAGTCTTCTTATACCTAACTGTCCTGCAGTTTAGAGACATTAATTGGGAATTTTCTGCATAGAGATGATAATTGAATCCATTAGAATTGGTGAAATTACCAAATGGAAGAATATATACTAAGGACAGAGCATTCAGGAACATCTGCAAGTAGGAGGCATGGTATTGATAATAAACATGTCAAGGAGACTGAAGAGAAATCAGATATGTTAGTGTAGGAGAGGCAAGAGAAATCGGTGTCATGGCAGTGTTAGAGAGGAGAATATGTAGGAGGAAAGGGAGGTCAAGAGTGACAATTACTACAGAAAGGTCAAGGAATGAAAATGGACTGTGAGATTTGTTCATTAAGACATTGCTGAATAAAGGGTCTGCTCTTTGATCCAGCCATGTCACTGCTGGGTTTGTATCCCAAAGAGATAATAAGGAAAAAGACTTGTAAAAATATTCATAGCTGTGTTCTTTGTGGTGGCAAAAAATTGGAAAATAAGAGGATGCCCTTCAATTGGAGAATAGTTGAACAAATTGTGGTATCTGATAGTGATGGAATACCTTTGTGCTGAAAGGAATGATGATCTGGAGGGATTCCATATGAACTGGGAGAAATTCAATGAACTGATGCAGAGTGAAAGGAGCAGAACCAGGAGAACATTATACTCAGAGATGGATACACTGTGGCACAATCAAATATAATGGACTTCTCTACTAGCAGCAATGATCCAGGACAATCCAGAAGAATTTAGGAGAAAGAACACTATTCACATCAGAGAAAGATCTGTGGAACCATAAATGCATTAGAAAAATATATGATTGACCACATAGTGCAATAGGATTGTGATTAGGGTTTTGGCATTAAAAGTTCACTCTACTGCAAATCTGAATAACATGGAAATAGGTTTTGAACAGTGATACATATATAAACCAGTGGGACTGTTTGTTGGTTTTGGGGGGGAGGATAAAGGAGGGGAAAATTATGAATCATATAACTGTGGGAAAATATTCTAAATTTAAAAAAGACATTGCTGAAGGGGCAGGTGGTTCAGTGATTTAAGAGTCACACCTAGAGATTGGAGGTCCTGGGTTCCAATCTGGCCTCAGATACTTCCTAGCTGTTTTACCCTGGGCAAGTCACCTAACCCATACCATCTGGCCCTTACTACTCTTCTGCCTTGGAATCAATACATATTATTGATTCTATGACATAAGGTAATGGTTAAAAATAAAAAGACATTGCTGATATCTTTGGTGGTCTGATAATCTTTCATAGCCCTTTACTCATCCCATTTGCCTCTGGGTTGTAAGGATTATTTATCTCATCAGGGTGGCAAATTCTTTCACCAACAGAGACTGAAGCCACTCAATCACTTAGTAGATGAGTTTTAGGTTGTTGCCCAGTGCTCAAAGAGGTTAACTTTCTCTTGGGAACACAACTAGGAAGTGCCAGAAGCAAAATTTGAACCCTACTCTTCCTGACTCTAACTCAGAACTCTATCTTCTTATATGATACTTCATCTTTATAATGTCTGTATGCCTTGAACACACATTATCTTCCATGTCTGGAACATCCTCCCTCTTCACCTCTGCCTCACAGAATCCCTAGCTTCTTTCATTCTCAGATCATATACTTCCTCCTACAGGAAACTTAGCCTGAGTCTCTGCTAGGGCCCTCCTCTTCAACTACTTTTCATAAAATTTATACTTAATTTTTGATGTGCACGTGTTTTTCCCACCCCAAAAGAACGTAAGTTCCTCAAGTTCAGGGGTTATTTTATTCCTGTTTTGTGTCTTCAGCACTCTAGTACAGTGTCTGACACATAGTAGGCACTCAATAAATGTTTGTTGAATTGAAATAAATTTGCATACATATTTTATTCACACAATACACACCTTCCAACCCACCATGTTGCAAATTCCTAGGATGAGAAATATATCTTTCATTTCTTTGTATGGGTTCCTAGGATACTATTTTGCACATAGCAGGTGCTCAATAAATATTTGTTGTGCTGAGTTATGCACATGTCTCCATCACCTCATTGGACATAACAAGAACTAGGGAAAAAGATATACATAAGAAAAAATGGAAGGACACACTTCCTTCTGGCTACTTCCCTTGCCTGTTTGATTGGTCATTAGACATTTATGCCTAGTGCTTTCCTGACCCTAATGAATGAATGTGAAGCAGGAAAAGGGGACAGGTATTATTGTCTTCATTTTAAAAAGGGAAGTAACAGAATAGACCAGCATAAGGTCCACCAGCATTTAAGAAGAGCTTTATCCATTAGGGACCATGGACAGTGCTTCCTTACCATGGTGAGAGTAATATATATTATCCTGTGTCCCCCTGGTGACTGAAGATCAATTCTTCCACTAGGACACAGGTGTTAAGTAATGTTAAGGATCTCCCTTAAGCCCATAAAAGCCAAATAACTCGGGCTACAAATCTAGGCTGACACATGACATCCTTCCCTCATTGCTGAACAAAGCAGATAGCTAAGACGAGTTGTGGGGGCAGGGAGCAGTGGTGAAAAGGAAGAGACAGAATGAATTAAGGTAGAGCTTATCAGCTTAGATGTTCAGCTACTGATGTGGAAGTCTAGACTCGGGAGTGAGGGAGCCAAAAATGGGAAACCTGGCCCCAAAGCTTGCTGAGAGACTGCCCTCACTATCTTGGGACTCACTCCTTTTAGCACCAATTTGCAAATCTCATTAGACTATAGCTATATAACTTGTTCTATAAGTAAACACTCCAAAGACACAGAACCTCACCTTCTCCATCCTTTCTTCCTTTGCTTCAGACTCTGATGAAGCCATTCTTTTTTGGCCAACCCCTTCACTCCTTTCGACTCCATTCCCTTCTGCCTCCTCTGTGAGACTGCCTCCATAACCATCCTCATTTTCTTTCATCTTGAATTTCTATCTTCAGTCTTCTTTCCCATCTCTTACATATGTGGACAAGTCTCCCTCATCCACAAAACTTTTTCATATGACCCTTCTCTGTAAGCTACCTACCTTTTATAAATTCTCCCCTCTATACTGAAGTGAAGCTCATAAGTGAACTTCTCTTCAGAGCAACCATAGTATGCACACCAACCAGAGATATTTCTTTGAAACTCCCAGAACAAGCCCTGAACCTTTTCACTATATTATTCCTGGATACAGTAGAGTCAGAGGGAGAAAGAAATAACATCTATCAGATACCAGATGATATTCCAGAAGGCTTATGAGCTACAGATTCTACAGAGGTTTATTAAAAGCAGTAATCCTTGTTAAAGTATTGACTAAAGGAGGTCCATCACCATGAATTCCACAGTACCCACTTAGTAAAGAGGCCATTGATGGGATCACCCTGATAACAAACTCATTATTGCAGCAAGGCATAATAATACCGTGCAGAAATAATTTGAAAATACTGTCATCTCTCCAACTACCAAAGGAATTGGCAGTGATTAACTGCAATGGGCATTCTTTAGGACAAGACTTAATTGCTAGAGGAAATCATAGGGCAGATATGGCTGCACAATATGTGGCACAAAATGCTACAGCTTGCATCATGAATCTCTCTGTTATAGATACCACAGATTTAGAAAACGCATACAATGACAAAGAGGTTCAGAAGTGGGAACAAAATGTTGGAGCTAGAAAAGAAAATGGGATTTGGATAGTGTCAGTGGGAAAACCAACTCTTCCAAAAGCATTTCACTCTTACATCTGTCAAGCAATAATACACACAAAGGGTCATTTTGGGACAGAAGCGTTAATTGATAATATCAAAAGAACTTGGATAGCTCTGGGAATTAGCACTGTGGCAAATAATATCTGCTCACCTTGCTCTGTGTGTGCACAATTCAATTAAAGCATATTTAGGCACAAAGCTTTTGTTGGTCATCCACTAGCTCATACATGGTTTGAGCATTTGCAAAGAGATTACATATTAACATGGCCAAATCAGGACAATTTAAATTTTGTCTAGTGATAGTGGACCAGCTAACTAGATAGCCAGAAGATTTTCCATATAGCAAAAATACATCAAAATTTGTAGCCAAAATCTTGTTTAAAGAGATTATTCCAAGATTTGGTATATCACTGAGAGTATATTCTGACAAAGGGAGACATTTTACAGATTTGGCTCTAAAACAAGTTTATGAGAATCTGGGTTTCATGCCAAAATTTCATGTCCCATATCACCCACAAAGTTCTGATCAGGTGGAGAGGCTAAACAGAGAAATCAAAAGTATGGTTGGGAAATTATGTATGGAAACCCATTTGAAGTGTCCAGAGGTTTTGCCTCTAGCACTATTATATCTGTGCACTAGACCAAGAGGAGATGTGCATAACCACATGAAATGTTATTTGGACATTATCCATTGCAGGCAAAAAGTTTTAAGAGATCTTGCACTTGATGAATATATCACAGAATTACAAAACCACAGGAAATGGGAATTTTAACTCAAGGGGTCTGTTAGATTATGCACTCTATATGACAAAACCTGGGGATGTTTACATAAAAAACTTTAATAGAACTAGCACAACACAACCATCATGGGTAGGACCTTTCCACATTATTTTGACAAAACCTTCAGCTGTTCATGTATTAGAGAAAGAATTGTGGCTGCATTGCTTACATGTGAAAAAAGCCACAGCAGCAGAAGATATTACATCAGACAACATGGCTGCAGTCAAAAAGATGTCAGAAGAAATTATTCAAGAAGAAGAAGAATAAAATGGAAACAGAGATCAAGATCAAAACAGAGGAGAAGACAACAGAGAAGATGACAGTGGAAAGGACAATTGCACTGTAACAAAGACATTGCAGAAAAATCAACAGAGAAGAGGAACACAGACCGATTATGGTCATGAACTGTAAGATTTTTGCACCATTCTAACATTACACACTTTCACTGTAGTTGTAAACAAATCTACATAGTAACAGCACAAAGACAGAAGACAGTAGCAGAGGAGGTGACTTTGAAGATTTGGTAAATATTCACTACAACACAACATATACATATAGGACACATTTCTCACAACTCTGCAACATCATAATCAGCTGATGAGTATTCATGGAAATAAATGAATACAGATAAATCACCGTGGGAAGATAATGAATTAATTAAAATAACATTTTATATATATATATATAACATATGAACATTATTAAAATATAAAATTAACATTAAATTAATAAGATCTTATCTCACAGGAAGACTATATGTGTTCCTAGGAGATAACATCTGGAGAACATACATATCTTTCTAAAGAAAATCTTTAAGGTTTTCTGAGACTATCTTAAGGAAGGAAGTTTATTTTCTTCCTGCAAAATATAAATAGTTTGCAAATACTGCATACACAGTCTATAATATAATTGGTACATAACATATACATAGGTGTAGAAATTGTACAGATCTGTAATCTGTATATTTCCATAAATGTGTATATAGTTAGATTGTTGCAAACTTTTGATTTTATTAGTGTAGCAACTTGATTTTGAGTCTTAATGTAGTTCGTTTTGATTTTCTATATTAGTGATAAGATAAGGTCTTAGCAAAGTAAAAAGTTTTGTTTGAATTGTTCAAATAGGATTCGTAAGATGCAGTTTGCATGAGTTTTTGCAAAATTATTATTTTGGATAGACTACTCTTTTGTAAAACACAAGTTAAACTGTTTTTTTTTTGGTAACTGTATTTTATTATTTCAAAAGTTTTTCAAAAATTTGCATTTTGCATTTCTGTAATTGTATGTTTTGCACTTGTATTGAAGTGAATTCCTTTTCCAACTTGGGAAACATGGGTGACTATCTATTGCTGTTTCATAAATTGTTTTATCTCTGAGAAGACCAAAGAAAGACCTGGTCTTTGGTTTGGACTCCAAGTCTGCTAAGACTCAGAGTCCTAACTTGGTTCTTGCTGAGGCTAAGCCAGCTGACCGTTGTTATTTTTGTAACTTGGAGACAAAGTTGAGAATTATATACTTCTTATAAGGATAATAGTGTTAGTTTATTGTAGAATAGGGAAAATTTGGGTTAGTTAGATCAGGGAGCATCAGTGTAACCTGTGGAAACAGGAGAAGTAGTTCCTTAGAGAACCATGGAGTTTTATTTTGTGTGGAGTTAGAATCTCTTAGAGTTAGAAGTCCTTTTCTATCCTCATATTCTCAATAAATAGTTTATTTTTGTATAATAATAGTCTCTTTAGCATCCTTGCACCTAGCCCTGGAGAAAAGTTCACTTATAAGCTTCACTTCACTTAAATAAACTGAAGATACTTTGTAAGCACAGCAAGCAGAATATCTAGTTTATATCTGTAATCAATTCATTGAGCAATTATTTTTACAATACCCAAACATCTAGAAAGGGCTGGTAACAATACCAGTTACCTCTGCTTCTTTACTTCCTCCTCATTTTCAATCCCTTGAAGTCTGGCTTCTAACTGTAGCACTCTACTACCCACAGTTACCAATGAACTTTGAGCTACAAAAATCAGTTTTCATTCTACTTGACTTCTTTAGCCTTTGACCTGGTGATCTCAGACCTCTTCTTGGACATACTGTTCTCCTTTGGCTTCTCTGGTGATTGCTCCATCTCAGAGGTCTTGTCCATGTTCTGCCTCCTAAGTGAGAATGGTCACCCAAGGCTCTGTTATAGGCCTTCATTTTTCCTCTATAATCTCCCCTTGGATATCTACAAAGGTGAAACCTCTCTACCTCCCATCTAGTCAAGTCAAAAGTGGTTGACTTACTGACTATATAAGATCTAGCTTGTGAAAGTATGCCAGGGACACGAAGCTGCTGTATCCAAGGAGATATTAATCTTCAGACATTACTGCTTCTAGGGATACCCTTTCATGACATATATGTAGGGAACATAGAGCTTCTCCTTGTAGGATTATAGAGTCATAGATTATAAGATATGAAAGCAATCAGCTAGTTCAACAAGTACAGAAATTGAGGAACAGAAAGCAAAAGTGATTTGCTTAACAAGTTTTCTTATTCCAAATCCAATCTCCCTCCCTCCCTCCCTCCCTTCCTTCCTTCCTTCCTCCCTCCCTCCCTCCCTCCCTTCCTTCCTTCCTTCCTTCCTTCCTTCCTTCCTTCCTTCCTTCCTTCCTTCCTTCCTTCCTTCCTTCCTTCCTTCCTTCCTTCCTTCCTTCCTTCCTTCCTTCCTTCCTTCCTTCCTTCCTTCCTTCCTTCCTCCCTCCCTTCATGCCTTTCTTCATCTTGCCCAGGTTGGAAGCACATCAGCCACTCACATAGGTAATTCTATCACAAACTGGCACAAAAGCTTTGACCTGGATCTGGTTTGTCCCTTCTTAGGCAGCCTGGTAGCCCCTATACCTAGGAACTCACTATAAGATACCAGATTTTGTGTGGATATCCAATCAGCTTAGCTCACTGCAGCTTAGAACTCCTGGGGTCTAGAAATTCAACAGTCTCAGACACTCTGGTAGCAGGAATTACAAGTGAATGCTACCATATCTGGCAGTGCTCTTTCTGCTACACTATAGGCTGTCATATATTTTTGAAGTCAATCATACTCAACTCAAGAGAAAGAAAGGAAAGAAAGGTGTGGGGGTGGGGTGGGGGGGTGGAGAGAGAAAGAGCAAAAGAGGAAAAAAAGGCAATTAGTTCTTGTTATTAATTGATTCAATTTCTAAAACAGAACTAGAGTTCGAGGGCATAGTGTAATCAATCACCCTTAAAATGTCATTTGGAAAATAAAATTGCCTGAGGCCAATTCAGAAGCCAACTATTGCAACTGCTTTGTTGCTTTTGCAAAATTTCTTTTAAAAAATGTCTCAGGGCTTTTTGGACCCCATTGACCTCTTCTTTCTAATGCCTCTTTGTTTAAAGACCTAGGCAAGAAAATAGCTCTCCTTGATGCTGTTCTCACATCTACCACCAACAATAGCCAGAAGGATATTACTAGGATTTGAAAGAACATTCTTAATGTAGTCCATTATAATAAGGTTTAGCATCCATAAACTGGGTCATTGTTCTAACCTTAGTTCACTATTCTAAAAATATTTTCATTAGTATGTTTTCTTTCAATATAAAACATACCAATGAATACCCAAACAATTCCTTCTAATTATGCTCCTTGAGACCTGAAACCTAAGCAAAACTTTCTTTTTTAAAAATTAATTTATTTAGTCAATTTAGAACATTATTCCTTGGTTACAAGAATGACATAATTCGCCCCCCCCCCCTTCCCATAGCTGACACATAATTTCATTGGGTATTACATGTGTCCTTGATCAGAACCTATTTCCATGTTGTTGATGTTTGCACCAGGATGTTCATTTAGAGTCTACATCCCCAACCATATCCCTTCAACCCATGTATTCAAGCAGTTGTTTTTCTTCTGTGTTTCTACTCCCACAGTGTTTCCTCTGAAGGTGGATAATGTTTTTTCTCATAGATCCCTCCAAGTTGTTCAGGATCACTGCATTGCCACTAATGGAGAAGTCCATTACATTTGATTGTACCACAGTGTATCAATCTCTGTGTACAATGTTCTCCTGGTTCTGCTCTTTTCCTAAGCAAAACTTTCTAATGTCATGATGACAACTGATAGCATGAGTCAATTTCAATTTTTATGGTTTATTGATTATTAATAGGAAGGCGTATGTGCTTTAACTTTGACATATATGGGAAGGGATAGGAGAGGAAAGGGAAAGAAATGAGCATTTATTGTTATTGTTATTATTTTTAAATTAAATTAAATTTTATTGTTTCAAAGATTTTTACATGGTTACATGATTCATGTTTTCTCTTTCCCCTCATACCTCTCCACTCCCAGAGTTGATAAGCAATTACACTGCCTTATACATATATAATCTCTTGAACCCATTTCCATATTATTCATTTTTGTTGAAGAGTAATCCTTTAAAACCAAAACCCCAAATCACTTATCCATATAAACAAGTGATAAATCACATGTTTTCTTCTGGATTTTTACTCCTCCAGTTCTTTCTCTAATATATGAATAGCATTCTTTCTCATAAGTCCCAGAGAATTGAACTAGATCATTGCATTGCCCACAATGTTACAGTTTCTGTGTATAATGTTCTCCTGTTTCTGGAAATAAGCATTTATTAATTATGTACATTGGGTCAGGTACTGGGTTAAGTGTTTTATAAATATTACAAACATTATCATTCATAAGGTATTCTCACTATACTCTATGTATGTACAAAATTTGTATCCTCAGCAGTCTTTGTCTGCACGGTTATAGTTGTAGTTATGCATACTGTTCATATAGCTTTGCTTTCTTCACTTTGTCTCGCTTCAAGAGTGGGAAGAGACCTTTGAGGTCATCTAATCCAACCCCTGAGTGCCTTCCTTAAGGTCATGTAGGAAAGAAGTGGCAGAGACAGCATTTGGACCCAAGTCATCTAACCTCAAATCTACCCTTTCTACCACATCATTGCTGTCTTCATACGAGTCTTCCTTTGTTTCTCAGACTCTTCATATTCGTCATTTCTTTTGGCACACTAATATTGCACAATCCATATTTTGTTCAACCACCTTCCAATCTTAGGGTACATATTTTATTTCTAGCTTCTTCCTAGCATAAGTAACTTTTTCACGAATACTTTTAGATTTATATGTCTTTTCATGTTCAGTAAATTCCTTTGGGTGCAGAATCAGTAATAGCTCAACTGGTCTGAATAATTTAATTACTTTTCTTGCATAATTAGAAATTGTTATCCAGAATGGTTGGATCAATTCATGGCTTATAAATAAATAAATTAGCATGCTTGTTTTCCTACAGCCCCCCTCCCCCCATCCAAATTTGATGGCTCTCAGGTGATACCTCATGGCACCTCTAACCCCTTTACTTCTCTACTACACAAACAGTCCATTCCTGCCAGACTAGTCTCCTTGCTATCTTCAAAACACACCTGGTGGGAGTACTGAACCTTTGCTGACAATGAGTCATTGTATCAAATGATCTCCCCTCTAGTACACACACACACACACACACACACACACACACACACACACACACACACACACACAATCGTGTACTAACTCCCAGGGAAATTCCTAAACCCAGTGTTTGTGGCTGCAGATAATTGGACTTGGATATGATATGATTTTAGAAATATGGTCCCAGAGGACTGAGCATCCTTAAAAGAGACATACAATTGAAGAGAAGAGGACATCACATTGCAGGAAAGGCAGAAAAGAGGGGTCCTGGGGAAGGTCATTGGGCCAATGTTGCTATAAGCTTATTATTTAGTGAACCTTGACCGTAGGGAAGTTTGTGATTGGTTTGCTCTCAGGAGTGAGCTATGATTGTTTTCCAAAAACAAGCATGAAAGCTTTTTTTATTTTCAGTTCCTTTTTCTGATATATTTTCTCCTTGTCTAAAAAGAGAACTAATAGACACCCAGTTTTCCTGAAGTCCTAGCTACAGAAGTATGCTATGAATATGAATGAACAATTTTGAGAACTGCAAGAAGGCTGAACCTGGGATATCAGATATGTGGCACAGGTTAATTCTTGGATTTAAAAAAAAATACTCATAAAAGAACTGAACTATATTAACTCATAAGCATGAGATTTGGCACAAGATGAAACTTTTTCATAAACTCATGCAATATGATCAATTTAGTAATAATAAAAGCTTACATTATTGGTAGAGTTGTGAACTGATCCAATCATTCTGGAGGGCAATTTGGAATGATGCCCAAAGGGCCATAAAATTGAGAATACCCGTTGATCCTTTAATACCACTACTGAGTCTGTATCCCAAAGAGATAATAAAAAATGGGAAAGTACCTACTTGTACAAAAATATTTATAGCTACTCTTTTTGTGGTGGTAAAGAATTGGAAATTGAGGGGATGTCCATCAATTGGGGAATGGTTGAACAAGTTGTGGCATATGTTGGTGATGGAATACTATTGTGCTATAAGAAATGAAAAGCAGGATGATTTCAGAAAAAGTTGGAAAGCTACATCATTTGGTGCAGAGTGAAATAAGCAGAACTGGGAATGATCAACTGCGAAAGAGTTGACTACTCTCAGCAATGCTATGATCTAGAACAATTCTGAAGGACTTATGTTATAACAAATAATGCTATTATGAAGATGGGATTAACTCTCCCCAGCCCATTTTTAGATTTAGTCATCAAAAACATATATACCCCACTTACACTTGAGTGGGGGGGGGGTCTGTAATCCATGTATGCGATAGTGGGTGACAAATCAGAATTGACTGACTGCCCCTAGGCAGGCTTAAGAAAAGCTTTAGCTGTAATTGGTTTGCAAAAAATGGAAGGAATTTGCAGGAAGTGACAAAAAGGAATGGTCTTTAAAGGTGCCAAGAACTTCCTGTGAAGAATTTTTCACCTTCAACTTTATCTTGAAAGAGCTCCAGCTTGAGACCTTGGACTGCTCTTAGACTTTTCCCTTAGAACTACCACGTGGGGTGAATGAAAATGGCTGACTCCTTTCCTGGATTTTCTGAAGAGACTAGCCTCAGGAGAGACCTATCCTCTTGAGAGAGGTTTCCTGTATCCCCAGGTCCTCTGCTAAGGCTGAGGCCCCTCCGGCTGAGGACTAATTAGCCCTGCCTGGGTTGAGTCAGGGGTCAGAGCAAAATACTTAGTATATTGGGTTAGATATCTTACCCAATCTTCTCTCTGATTTTCTTACTTTTACTCTTTCTATATTTTATAATAAATTGCTAAAAAATCATTTTGGAATTGAATAAAATTCCTGGTAACCCTATTCTTAAATAATCTAGTCCAACCTTTTATATTAACCCCTTACTTTCTGCTCCTTACACAATCCACCTCCAGACAAAGAACTATTGAGTAGGATACAGAGCAAAGCATGCTATCTTTCACATCAGTATATTTACAGTTTTAATTTGGGGCTTTGGTTTTGTATAGGAGTGCTGTTACAATAATAACCAATATGGAAGTGTGTTTTGCATGATAATACAGATATGGCCCAGATCAAATTGCTTGCCTTTTTTGAGTGGGGGAAGGGAAGGTAGGAAGGGAGATAGTTTGGATCTTATAATTTTGGAAAACATGTTGAAAATTATTATAACATGGAATTGGGAAAATAAAATATCTTTGAATAAAAATAGTTTACATTTATGTAGTGCTTTAAATAATATACTTTAAATAAATACTTTACATATATTATCTCTTTTGACTGAACCCTGGGGAGGTAGGTTAAGTTTTATTATTACCTCCATTTTAGAGATAGGGCAACTGAGGCATTTAAGTTAAGTGATTTTCCCAGGGTCACACCACTAGTATCTGAGAGAGACTTTGGACACTTAGGTCTTCCTTACTTCATGTCTAGCACTCAATTCATTGTGCAACTTGACTGCCTATATCTGTTAATATATTAATTCATTAATTTATCTATGTTTTTAAAATTCAATTTTATTTTATTTTCAGTTCCATATTCTCTTTTTTCCACTTTCCCTTTCCCACCCCGTGAGAATTCAAGAAAAACAAAACTCATTACAAATATTTGTAGTCACGCAAAACAAACTTTCATGTTAGCCATGTTCCAGAAGAAGAAGAAAGAGGAAGAAGAAAGGAAGGAAAGATGGAAGTCAGGAAAGAAAGATAGGAAGAAAGAAAGAAAAGACAATATGCTTCAGTCTATACAGTCTATTCAGTCTATACAGTGAGTCTCTTAATTCTTTGTCTGGAAGTCAATAGCCTATTTCTTCATGAGTCCTTTTGGCTGTTGGACATTGTATTGAACAGAGTAGCTAAGTCCTTCACAGTTGATTAAAAAACCCCCCAACAAAAACCTTTACCTTCTCTCTTAGAATCGATACTAAGTATTGGTTCTAAAGCAGAAGAGCAGTAAAGGCTAGGCAATCACAATTGATTTTGTTACAAAATTCCTATTATTGTATAAATTGTTCTTGTAGTTCTGCTTACTTCACTTTGTATCAGTCCATATGAGTTTTCCCAGCTTTTTCTGAAAGCATCTCCTTCATCCATACACCATCATTTGTTCAGCCATTCCCTAATTGAGAGACATCCTCTCAGTTTCTAATTCTTTGCTACTACAAATAGAGTTCCTATACATATATTTGTATGTAAAGGCACTTTTCTCGTCTTTGATCTTTTTGGGAGTCTAGCTGCCAAGATACAAACACTGGAACTATACGTATGAACAAAATTTCAAAACATTTTTCATACAAGTGAAGACAGATCTAAACAATTGGAGAAATACTAATTGTTCATCATAAGTCTGAACCAACATAATAAAAAGACAATATTATCTAAATTAATTTACTTATTCGTTACCATACTAATCAAACTACCAATGAACTACTTTCTATAACTATGAAAAATAATGACAAAACTCAGCAAGAATAAAAAATGGTCAGGAATATTAAGGGAATCAATGAAAAATGGGAAGGAAGGGCAGTTAGTATCAGATCTCAAACTGAATTACAAATCTGTGATTGTCAAAACAATTTGGAACTGGGTAATAAAAAGAGAAGCTGATCATTGCAATCGATTAGGTATGTAATACACAGGAGCAAATGAGTAGTGTAACCTCATATTTGATAAACCCAAAGATCCCAGGTATTGGGGTAAAAACATATTATTTGATTAAAAATGTTGAGAAAATTGTAAATCAGTCTGTCAAAAATTAGGCATCGATGAACATCTTAGGCTATATACTAAGATAAACTCAAAATGAATTCATGATTTAGAGATAAGGAATGATATCACAAGCAAATTAGTAAAGTATGAAAGAAATCACTTATGAAATCTATGAATAGAGAAAGAGTTCATGACCACATAAGAAATAGAGAGAAAAATCACAAAGTAGATATTTTTGATTAAGTAAAATTAAAAAGTTTTTGTATAAACAAAACTAATGCAGTTAAGATGAGAGGAAAAGCAGGAAACTAGGGGGAAAACATTAGCAAGTTTTCCTGATAAAAGCTGCATTTCTAAAATATTCAAGGAATGAAATCAAATTGACAAGAATGATGCCATTCCCTTGACTGCTCAGTGGTCAAAGGATATGAATAGGTAGTTTTCAGAGGAAGAAATCTAAACTATCATTAGCCATATAAAAATGCCTTAACCTACTAATAATTAGAGAAATGCAAATTAAAATGACTTAGAGGTATCACTTTGCATCTATCAGATGATGAAAATGAAAATGGCAAATGCTAGAGATTTGGGAAAAATAGATAAACTAGTGCTCTGTTGGTGGAAATGTGAACTAATAAGACCATTCTGGAAAGCAATTTGGGAATTATGTCCCCAAAGCTATTACTATGCATGCCCTTTGACTCAGTGATACTATTATTAGATATATCTTATATATTATTAGATATATAGATTAGATAATATAGATATATATTAGATATATAGATAATATATATAGATAGAATATATAATTAGATATATCCCCCCAAATTGCTTATATTTATTAAGAACCTACCATGTGCTAGGCATTGGGGATACAAAGATTAAAGAAAAAACAGTCCTTGTCCTTAAGGAGTCTATATTCTAAAACCAAAGTAGGAATTCTTGACCGTTTCTGTGTGTCATGGATCCTTTGGGATTCTGGTCAAACTATGGACCCCTTCTCAGAATAATGATTGATTGATTTTAATAACAAATTACGACAAAAGTTTTCTGAATTTATATGATCCATATTGTCTCCCTCCCTTCTTCCTTCCCCCAACTCTGGAGCTGATAAGCAATTCAATCTGGATTGTATCTATATTATCATGCCAAATATATTTCCATATTATTCATTTTTGTAAGTGGATAATCTTAAAAAACCCCAACCCGCAAACACATACCCAGATAAACAAGCGATAAATCCTGTTTTCATCTGCATTTATACTCTGACAGTTCTTTCTCTGGAGCTGGATAGTATTCCTTGTCATCAGTCCTCAGAATTGTCCTGGATCTTTGTACTGCTGTTAGTAGCAAAGTTGATCACATTTGATCTTTCCACAATATTGCAGTTACTGTATAATGTGTATAATGTTCTCCTGGTTCAGAATAAGGTTTTTAAATACATTAAACAAAATACAGAGGATTATAGAGGGGGAAATTACAGTGAAATGTAGTCTCAAATCTTTTTCAACCGAAGTTCACAGACCCTAGGTTAAGAACTTATTGATTACAGGGGAACCGTATTTGGACAAATATTGAACTAATAAGTAGAGGATGGAATGCTTCAAGTAGGGGTTGGAGCCCGTACATTTTTTGTCTTTGAAACTCCAGTCCCTAGTGTGGAGCCTAGCCACACGGACCCCTGATAAAGGTTTGTGGACTGACTGCCTCCTGATTTGAGTGAATAGCTAAATTTTGATTGAGTCTTAAAGGAAACTAGGGATTCTAACTGGTGGAAGTAAGAAAGTAAGTCATGACGGGCATGTGAGATGGCCGGTACTAAAGCTGGGCTTTGTGAAGTGGCATTCCCTCCTTCACCAATCACCCAGGGACCCCAAAGATAGTATTAGAGTGAAGTTCTGGATGTAGCTAAGGAGACAGAAGCATGAGCTTCTGGTGTGTTCTGCCACACAAGGGCAGTTCTTTTTCTAATCTGGATGAGCCCCCATAGTGGCTCTTTCAAATCTAATGACTGGGTACCAGAAAGAAGTTCTCTTAGTCACCATCAACTTTTGTCATCCTCTTCAAAACATTGAGAGCTTTGCCCTGTGAGAATTCAGGGCAGTTCTTGCTGGCTCTTGGCTGCCAGCTGGTTCAAGCCAAAGATTTCAGCAATCTTAAGGGTTAAAAGGAGTCCTAGAGTATGCCTCTTTCCCTCCCAGAACCCTGCACTATCCATTTACAAATAACAGGGGAGGCCCCATCAGCTTCTTCTAGGTACCCTGACTCATCTGGGCAGATTAGGGTCTCTAGCCTGGAAATTTGGCCAATGTAAGGTGAATTTTGTTCTAGTCTCTCCATTCCCTTTCTTTTTGTCTCCCAAGGGCTCCCTAGGTTGTTTCCATTTGGATTTTTGGATTTAACTAGAACGGTGCCATGCCCTCTCTCCCTCTAGCCTCCGGGGGAAAAGCTGCTCAGTGTGGTGCATAAGGAGAGCACAACAAAGATGAAGAGAGAGAGATACTGATAGATACTGATCCCTGGTGCCCGGTGGAGATCTGGTTTGCATCTCACAAATGGCACTGAAAATAGCTATGGGCAGATTCCAGACATCCTTGGTTTCCCTAATGGGACTTCAGACCAGGCAACAGGGGCATTTTCCAACTGTTAAAAGCTGCAGGAGGCAATGACTGTGTTGCTGCTGATTTGGAAAATATAGCATCATGCTGGCTTCTCTGGAGATGTGAAAATCTTCCAAAGAAGGAAAGCTCAAGAAGGGGATAATATGGAGCAAAGAAAGTCAGCAATGCCTAGCTGTGTGACCTCGGGCAAGTCCCCTAACACCATTTGCATAATCTAGAGTTGTTACTAAAACAGAAAGGTGTTTTTTTTTTTTAAAGAAAAAGCCAGCAATGGTAGGAAACCAATTAAATTGGCCTTTGCTTAATTTTGGGGAAAAGAAAGACTTTAAGCAGCTATCCTTATGAATCTTCCATCTCTCTGATGCCCTTTTACCAACATCAGAGCAAGGAGGCACCTGTTGGTTTAGAACAAGAAGAATAATGCTCAGATCAAATGTGAAATTTTATTGCAGAAAAGATATTGCTCCATGGTCTGTTTTCATTTGGTAAGGTTTCATCGAGGCCTTTTACTTTGATACTGTAATTGCTTCCTGATGAAACTCTTCTCCCCAACATGTACTATTGAACTCTACCTTATAATAAAGAAATAAGAGTTTAAACTAAACAAACTCATGGTACACCAGAAAGATTTGGATCTGGAGTCTGAATCCTGTCTATGCCACTTCCTAAATCTACTTTGTGACCTTTGGTCTCTGCCACCTTAACCATTCTAGGCTCCACTTTCCTCATCTGAAAAAATGAGGGAGCTGGGCTAGATGACTCCTGAGGTCCTTTTTGGTTCTAAATCTATAACTATGAACATAGTACAGTAACCAGTTGGAGAACATATGCAAAAATCTGGAATAGGTAGGTGGTACAGTGGATTGAGAGCTAAGCTTGGAGTCAGGAAGCCCTGAGTTCAAATCTAATCTCAGATTCTTTCTTAGCTGTGTGACATGGACAAGTTAATTAACCTCTATTTGCCTTGTTTTTTTTCATCTGTTATATGGGGATTTTACACTCTATTCTGCATCTACTGTTCTGCTGGGTCTCAGCTTCATTGAGCAAGATGCCTTTCTCAGGTTAAGCCCATCCCCTCTAATCTCATTACTGAAAGCCTTGATGGACACCACTCCCTTAGCTTCCCTCAATGTCCTCTTCCCTCTGATTGCAGAGATGGAGAATGGAGTATTAAATTCCTTCCAGGGCTTGCCTTAAGAGAGGGCAGAGGGGGCAGCTGGGTAGCTCAGTGGATTGAGAGCCAGGCCTAGAGATGGGAGTTCCTACGTTCAAATCTGGCCTCAGCCACTTCCCAGCTGTGTGACCATGGGCAAGTCACTTGGCCCCCATTGCCTAGCCCTTACCACTCTTCTGCCTTGGAGCCAATACATGACTCCAAGACGGAAGGTAAGGGTTTAAAAAAAAAAGAGAGAGAGGGCAGAAACTTTGGACTGTTGCTCAGTGCACTCTGTACCTGCTCTCCACTCCCTCAGTCCCCTTTTCTGTTTCCTTTTGTGTGTTGTCTCCTTGCATTAGATTGTGAACTCCATGAGGGCAGAGAATGCCTTTATTAATTGTATCTCCAGTGCTTCGCATGTAGAAGGTGCTTAATAAATGTTTCTTGAATTGGGATAGTAATAGCAGCTACTTCCCTGGGTTGTTTTAAGGATGAAATGAGATAATCAAATGAGCAATAATGAGCAGAATATAGTACCCAGCATGTAGTAAGCACAATATAAATGTTAGCTATGATTATTATCTGCATGAATAGTACCTCGCCTCTCAATAGCACTAGATCAAAGGCAGAAGGTGGGTTTCCTCACCTGATCTACTGAGTTGGTCATTATAATGAATCAAAGTGGGTCGATTCTTTTAGCATAATTTTCTTTTCTGTGCTTGCAGTCATGTTATATGTTGTTCTCTTGATTATGCTTTCTCTAGTTCATACAGCTCATGGAATCAATTAATCAATTGATAAGTATTCATTAACTATTTCATGTAAGGTAGATGTTATTATTCCCCTCATTTTATAGATAAGGAAAATGAGGCAGAAGAGAGAGATTAGTTGATTTGCTTATGCTTACAAAGCTAGTAAATTTGGGGGGAGTTCTTTGATGGCTTGTTCAATTTCTTTTTCTGATATGCGGTTGTTTAGGTAATCTATTTCTTCCTCTGTTAGTCTGGGCAATTTATATTTTTGTAAATATTCGTCTATATCACATAGATTGTTATATTTATTGCCATATAATTGGGCAGAATAATTTTTAATGATTGCCTTAATTTCCTCTTCATTAGAGGTGATGTCTCCTTTTTCATCTTGAATACTGTCAATTAGGGTTTCTTCTTTCCTTTTTTAAATTAAAATGACCAGTGCTTTGTCTATTTTATTTGTTTTTTAAAAGTACAGAAAGCTAGTAAATTTTTGAATAAGGATTCAAATTCAGGGATGCCTGACTCGAAGCCCAGTATTCTTTCCCATAGGTCTCCGTCTCTCTCCCCGCCCCCCCCCCTCTCAAAACCCTTAACTTTTATCCTATTTTATCCTATTAGAGTCAATATTATATATTGGGTCCAAGGCAGAAGAGTAGTGAGGGCTAGGGAATGGGGGTTAAGTGACTTGCCCAGGGTCATACAACCAGGAAGTGTCTGAATCTGGATTTGAACCCAGGTCCTTCTGTCTCCAGGCTTAGCTCTCAATCCACTAAGCCACCTAACTGCCCCCTTCACTATGTCTCTTAATGGATAGTAGAGCTAGGATCCCAGGCTAGGTCTTCTTGGCACCAGACCCAAAGTTTTTCTACCATATCATATTGCTTCTAAGTTTCCCCCCATTTTCCTCTCATCTTGTCAAAGCTGTAATTTCTCACTGCACAATATTCCATTATGCTCCTATCCCAGTCTATTTAGTCATTCCCTTATCAATGGGAACCTACTTTGTGTCCACTTTTTGCTGTTCTATATTCAGAGCACTATTTCTTTCTGTCTGGGACTTCCTTGGAGTCTTCCAATACCTTGTGGTAGGACTGTTGGGACGTGGTTTCTTTTGGGTTCAGCCTACAAGGGGCAGCGGGTTTGGTGCCCACACGTTTTCAGAGATCTCCTTTGTTCTCTTTCGCGGGGTAGAACATTTCCCCAATTTATTGCTTAGTTCTTTGTTCACTAGTTTCTCCCACAACTCTATAAAATGTGAAAATAAACTAAATGCTGACTCAATCAGAACAGATTACAGAGGCTTGAGACTGAAAAGACTTCAGTAGCTGATTCCATCTTCTTGACAGGGCTGGATATAGTCCTTAGATGAAAGAAGAGGCAAGCACTTTATCTTGGTGGAAAGGCAAGATCTGGTATCTTCCGATGAGACACCCAGACTATAAAATCAGGCAGTTATCTGCCTAAGCTTTTCTTTCAGGAGTCACTGCAAAAGCAACTTCCCAAGGAAGAAAAGTAAGAGAGTAATAAGCACATGCACACACACACACACACACACACACACACACACACACACACAGATTCTCTCTCTCTCTTCTCTCTCTCTCTCTCTCTCTCTCTCTCTCTCTCTCTCTCTCTCACACACACACACACACACACACACACTTTGAAAAAGAATTTTAATGCTCCTTTTTCCTGCTCAAAAATTATGAAAGAGAATATTTATTTGAAAAAAAGCACGTCCTCTCACCCAATTTCTACTCTGTTGGAATCCATCACTGAAGCCACACAACTGATTCTCCATGGCAACCGACTGTGAGGTCATACACAAAGGACTATGATTTCACCATGGGGTCCAGCCAGAGGAGCGGAGCTGGCAAAGAGAAAGCTCTTTATCCACAGACAATTATCAATGAAAATGAGCAGTGCTTAAGAAGGGAAGAAGGGAATTCAGCAAGTCTGGGAGTCAGGGAAGGGAGCTAGTGATACATGGCTGTTTCCCTCTCCCTATTCCGTCTTTATATTGCTCTAATGGCTTCCTTGCAAAGGCCGTGGGGCCAGATACAAGGAGAGGCGACACCAAAAGGAACCTTTTCTCTAATATCATGGATGGGTTTACTATGAGCACCTGACATTCACTATCCCAAACTTTCCTTTCTGTCCAATACTCTAGTAACAGGAATTTTTCATTTTAATCTTCACTAAGCAATAAGAATGTAACTACACATTTCCCTTTAATCACCTTCTCATCGGAATCCTGACCGCAGCCTAGAACCATGTTTAATTAGCAATTAATTGTTCATTTCCCTGCGGACTTCTGAGACAGACTCTTACTGTATGTACAGCTGTCTTGGGGGAAGGGGGAAGAGAAGACTAAGCAGGAAAGGGGTGTGTGCAATCATCTCTCAGGGTGGCCTCCTATACTGGGGGGTTATGGGAGCCACTATGAGCTATGATGAGGATTATCTGGTTATTACTTTCTGCCTTCTTTCTTTTCTTCTCTTTTTTAATCCTTTTATTTCTTCCTTCTCCTCTTCCTTGTTCTTTTCCTTTCTTCTTTCATCCATCCTTTCCTTCCTTTCCTCTTCCTATCCTAGTTTTTTCCTTTTTTATCCTTTTTCTCATCCTTTCTTCCCTTTCATTTTTATATAATTTCTATCCTATCCTTCGTTTTTTGCTTCTTTCTGTCTTTCTTCCCATTCTTCTTTTCCCTTCTGTTCTCAATCTCCTTCCTTTTTTCTCCCTCTCCCTTTCCCTCTTTCCCTTCCTTCCTTTTTATTTCTTCATTCTTTTCTTTTTCCTTTTTAATTTTCCCTCCCTTCCTTTTAAAATTTCTTTCTTTTATTTCATCCTTCTTTCCTTCCTTCCCTTCCTCTTCCCCTCTTTTAACATAAGAGAGGAAACGTTTGAGTAGAAGGACACTCAAAATTTCCTCTGGGAAATCACCAATTATTTGCAGTTGCCCACCCAGAGTAAAGGATTCCAGGAAGTTGGCTTTGTAGCATTGCTCAGCTTACCCCTTTCTTTTTTACTGAGCCTTCTGGCTGGGTTGGAGACACAGATCATGGAAGTGGACCTAAACAAAGCACTGCCAGTCACATCCCAGCTGCCATTTTATGTGGGTATTAATGAACTGAACTCCTCTAGCAATATGGCCAGCTTTCATTGCATATCCAAATTTATCTCGACCAGTTCGTTAATATACATGGATGTCTAATGGCAATTTTTTGTTTGCTTCCTACTCTTTTTTTTTTTTTGGAAAGGTTCATAGACAAAGAGTTCCAAGGTTCTTTATTCCCATTTTTTGTGTTGTTTTTAAAAAACACAAAACAAAACAGAAAGGAGCCCAAGTTGGAGATGTGCCTTTTACTTCAGAATGGGGCTTCCAACAAAACAAGAAGTCCTTTAGGTTTAAATGATGTGCTTCTTCCAAGGAATATGCTTGAATAGGAAAGACCCATAAAGTATTCATAGAACACTAACACAATTACAATAATAATCAGGGTTGGTTAGGGAACTCTGGAGTTGTAGAATCCAATTTGGGACCCAGAACATGCTATTTCTCTGGCAATATGGTGGAATGGGGGGGGGAACCAATCAAATTTGGATCCTTTCTATGTCAGTTACTACCCTGATGACCCGGAGAAAGTCATTTCAATTGAGGGATTTTGGATTAGATGGTCTCCAAAGTACTGACAAGTTCTGAATCTTAAGCATCTTTGAATAGTCCAGGGGAAGGCACAGGGATGTGCTTGTCACCCACCCCAAAGTCTTGCCTGTAGTTCTCTAGATCTAACCCCCTGAGGCTGTCCTGCTAGCTCTAGAATTGTGAGGAATATTCATGTAATGTTCACGGGGCACCATGGTGTGTGCCACGTTCTGGGCCTGCTGCTTTTTGAAGTATGCCTGTGGGACAGCATGAGTCCTGGATATGCCATCCACTTAGACTCAGGCGGCACCATTTTAGAATCAATATTTCCATACTCCCGCTGTTACTGTGTCTGAATACTAAAAAGCCTAGACAGTCTAAAATGCAGAAAGAAGGGAACCTACAAAAACTGTTAAACTATAGAGTGCCTTAAAAGTTTTGGTACAGCTTTAAGCTATTAAAGCATAAATTAAATAAAATTACTTAAGCCATTAAATATCTTAAAACCATGCCATGACTTTTGGGACACTGTATCATTTCACAATATGTTATTGTTGCAGTGGGAGGAGCACTGCAATTAGTTTAGATGGTCTCTACTGGAGTCCTGAATGGGTCACTGGCTCTGTAACCTTAGGCCATTCATTTTGGTCCTCAGTTTCCTTTAAAATTCTCCTCGAGGCAACTGGGTTGCTCAGTGGATTAAGAGCCAGACCTTAGAGACGGGAGGTTATGGTTTCAAATCCGACCGCAGAAACTTGCTAGTTGTGTGACTCTGGGCAAGTCACTTAACCTTTATTGCCTAGCCCTTATTACTCTTCTACCTTGGAAGCAAAACACAGTACTGAATCTGAGGCAGAAGGTAAGGGTTAAAAAAACAAACAAACAAACAACAACAACAACAACCCACAGATCTCTCCTTTAAATCTTAAAAATAAGGGACTTGGACTAGATGATTTCTCAGATCCTTCCAACTTTAATCTATTAATCTCAAAGAAGTATATTAGATTTCTTTTTCTCTTTTGGCGTGTAGTAGATATTTAGCTGTCGTCTATTAATACCACCCTCTCCTCCTCCTGTATTTCTGGCACATGTCTTTTGAGGTACTCACATTCCAGAAAAAACAAGTGCATATGCAAGAATTATTGATCATATTTGTTCCACAATCTGAAGAGCTCCCCAGAGTGATTTTATGAGCTTCTGGAGTGGTGAGCTCTCAGGGCATCTGATAGGTACATCTTCATGGAAAGTGCAGGGAATGGTCAGTGATGCCTTGATGAGAGGACACGGGACAAATCCTGATTGGATTTCAAGAACTGGGGTGGCTCTCAAGAAATAGATAGAGCTGCAGGGAGGACAGACTCTTGTTGGAAAAGCTATCCCACTGTGTGTCTTTAAGACTGTGTGAGCCTTTTCTCTGTCTTTTTCACTCTTTCCTCATTCAGAGAATAGATCACTGCATAGAAGAGATGACCTCTTTCCTGAATGGGCATTTGTGGACTTCATTGAGTTCTTGGCATTTTCTGTGAGTTAAAGTAAAAGTAGTCTTCTACCCATTATGCATGTGTTACCCTATGTGCTTGCTCAGGATACAGGCAGCCCATTTACCTAAGTCTGTCAAGCTCTAGATATCAGCTATATTTAGACATTTTCCTGGAGTAAACTCCTAATATAGATTATGCATCACTGAGAGAAAATAATCCTTTGGGATAAGCTCCTGAGATTGGAACCAGAATTGTATATATATATATAAATAATTATATAATAACATAATAATTCTGGACCGATGGACAGACCCACACTTGCACACGCACATACATACACACACCTCTAACATTTAAATAGGACTAATTTTTTTTTTTATGAGGCATCCCTGTCCAATACTACCCTTGTAGAAAACAGTAGAAATAAAATCTTAAGCTTTTGTAATTAGGTGCAAGACTGAAGAGGTCTGGTTAGATAGTATTTTGTCTGAAAAAGATCAAAGGGTTTCAGTGGACTTTATGATAATTATGAATCAATAATGCCTTACAGCAGCCAAGTAAAACCTGCTGGACATCTCTACTTGGATATCTCATAGGTAGCTCAAACTCAAAATGTCCAAGATGGAATGCATACATTTCCTGTCCAAATCTCCTACTTTTTTTTTTAAGAACCCTTACCTTCTGCCTCAGAATCAGTACTGCGAATTGGCTCCAAGGCAGAAGAGTAGTAAGGACTAGGCAATGGGGGTCAAGTGACTTGCCCAGGGTCACACAGCTGGGAAGTGTCTGAGACAAGATTTGAACCCAGGACCTCCCATCTCTGGACCTGGCTCTTAATCCACTGAGCCACCTACCTCCCCAAACCTCTTTTCAAATTTATCTATTTCTGTCAAGAGTACCATCATTCTTCCAGTTACCCATGTTTACAACCTTCAAGGTTGGGATCATCCTCTGCTCTTTCCTATCCTTTGCCTCCCACATCTAATCAGTGACTATATCATGTTGAGTATATCTAGAGTATCTCTCACATTTCTCCACCCCTCTACTTAAAAAGGCATCGCTCTGCTTCAAAGGTCCTTATCACATCTCACCTGGATTACTGAACTTCACAAATACCAACAAATATGAGTATTTCCATATGGAAAGATCAGCAAAATAAGACACTGACTATGAAACCACAAATCTTTCTTACACACAGCTCATCTTTTCAAATCCTGTGCCTCTCACACTGGTTAGTAGCTTTATTAAGCCAAAATCTCTGAGGGTCCACATTACTTTTTAGGTGTGAGTTACACTTCTTTGGAAGCTGAATAATTCTCCTCAGGTCACAGGGACATTTGATATACTCAGCTGGTAACCCTACATAGCTTATGCTTCAATCTACATTTCTTTAATGTCCACTATGCATAAAGCTCTTCTTTTTTGCCTCTGTGGTTAAGGCAATGGCCCCTTCATCATCCCCTGGGAGAATATTTCCTCATATAGTACATGCCATTGATAAGGATGTCTTACAAAGGGAACTGCTTTATATTCTAAGCTAAACAGGAAGCTTCACATGGTACTTTTTTTTTTACCACAAGCTTCTCCCTGAAACAAAGATTTGCCTTTAAAATGAGGTTATTTGTGAAGTATTTTGCAAACCTTGAACTGCTATATCAGTGCTAACAGTCCTTACTATTATGATAATTTTTCTTTAAGTGATGATCTATTGGCTGTGATTTATGGAATACTCAGTCCCCAAAGAATTAATGATTTTATCCAAAGAGCAATAATGAAGTACAAGAATAGCACAAGAGAAACGGTATGAAGGATGTCTAATTAGAAAGATGTGGTACAGTAGATAGAATGCTGGGCTTGGAGACAAGAATATCAGAATTCAAATCAAAACAAGTGCCTCAGGCACTTTCTAGCTGTGTGACCATGGGCAAGCCACTTAACCCTGGATGCCTCAGTTTCCTCCTCTGTAAAATGAACTGGAGAAGGAAATGGAAAGCCACTCTAGTATCTTTGCCAAGAAAACCTCAAATGAGCTTACCAAGAGTTGGAAATGACTAAATAATAAGAAATGACCAGAAAAGTTGCATTTCTCACAACACAGTAAGAGTATGACTTTTGAGTCAGAGGACTTGGATTAAAACCTCTCCTCTGACACTTATTGCTTATGTGACCCTAGGTAGGTCCTTTCCCCTCCTCTAGTCTCAGTTTCTTTCTCTGTAAAATTAATGACCTCTAAGGTCCCTTCCAGCTCCAGATTTACCAGCCTATGAGGTCATGAGAAGAGTGAAAGGGGCAAGAGTAAAGAACAATTGATCTATAGCTTTTGTGCTCAATTGGTATCCACAGAATATCAAGAGATCTGGAGAAATTTCCTTAGTATATTAACTGGAACAATTGGGAAAGTTTTATGGGAGAAACATGGGCAAGAGTTCCATTGGATGAGTGGGCACTGATGCAATCTGTAACAATGAAAGGAATTCCAACATTGATGGGATCAAAGATCCCCACAAGTACTGGAGTTTCAATGAAGCATCTTAAACATTATCCTTCCTACTTAGCTGTGCCAGGGAGAATGAAATATTTGGGTTATTGTAAGCTCCTAAGACAGCTGATTTGGGAGGAACAGAACCATTTTCTATTTTTTTCTGTCTCATAGTTTGACAGTTGCTAAAGCATTTCATCTCATAAATGACTTTCTCAGTTTGAAATCCAATCTGGTCTTTCATTTCCCTTGTTTCATGAACCATCAACCAGAGCTTCTTAAAAGTACTTGTCCATGATGAGCACCTGACTTTTGGCAGACTAGCTTGTGCCTGATGGCAGGGTCTTAATTGGAATGCATGTAGTGGACTTAGAAAACTAGGCCGTGGTGGTTCCATGCTCCTAACCTTAATCTCATGGGACTTTGCTAGCTGTGATTTCATGTTTTAGGATGCTATCGTTTTTAGAATATCAAAAATTAAAACATTTTATCAAACACTTTAAAAACCTTTTTTGTTTTCAGGGCTGGATGGAAACTTAGATACCTCTAATTAGCTACATCTAATTAAACTCCCTCATTTTGCAGATGAAGAAATTAAGACCTACAGTGAGCAAATGCCTTGCACAAAGTCACATAGAAGCAGGGCTGGGATGAGAATCTAGCCCTCCTGAAATCTAGCCTGGTGCTTTTCTCACCCAAGTCCTTGTGAGTTTCAAGGGATGAATGGCCAATTTTCTCACTCTTAATGTATTTCAAAATTATTTCTAACAACTGGGTTGACATTTCTCTGCTTCTTTTTCATGAAATGGACCCATCTCCAGGCAAATACATGACATGCGAATAACATGACAAGTTACATAGTATTAATATTTGCTAAAAACTCATCAGGTTTCAGCCTCTGATCATTCTGATACTACATTAGCTGGATGAGCAACTAATTACCGCTCATGATATAAGGGGCCTAAGGCTTACAAAGCATATTCCCAAAGTTAGGAGCATAGCTTGACATAACTAGTTCAATACTAGGCTTAGAGTCAGGAAGGCCTGGGTTTGTATCTCACCTCAAGCATTCCCCAACCTAGTGACCATGCCAAATTACTTCACTGCTCTGCACTTCAGTACCCTCATCTCTAAGATGAAGGTGTGTCTACAGTCCCTTGCCTCTGTGAATGAAGCTCAAAAGGGCTTAAATATTTAAAGTACTTTGTATATCTTAAAAGTGGCATGTAGATGTTAACTTTACTATCCCCATTTTATAGATTAAAAAACTGAAAGGGGACTCGGAGGCCATCCAGTCCAATGCTTCTGTTTTATAAATGAGGAAACTGAGGCTCAGAAGGTTGAATAATTGGATCCCACCACTAACTACAAGTCTAGCACACCATATTTTACCCCACCCCCATGATATAAAAATGGTTGACATGGTATTCAAGAGTACTTAAATTTGGGCTTTGATCAATATCTCAGGGTGTGATTTGAGAACAAATGAAATAAAGAATAGTAAGAGTCTAGAATTTCTAGGAAACGAAAGCTTCCGTGAAGACATGGATTCAAATGCTGTATTATCAAGGATGAGTCACTTCCCTTCTGCAAGGCTGTTTCCTTGTTTGGAAGAAGGTCAGGGATGGGAGAGAGGGATTAGACTAAATGAACTTGAAGGCCTTTTCAGCTCACAATCTTGTAAACTAATAAATTCAAGCCTACATTGTTGAATGTAGGGGATATCCTAGCCCAAGCTATATCCTGCCCAGGCAGGCTACACAGCTAGGTGTTATTAATAGAATCACAGAAGTTTGAGCTGGAAGGGACTTTTGGGATCATCTATAATCCTTTATTACTAAGGATTATAAAGTATTCCAAGCTGGGGCAAACAATGCCTTCTCAATGTATGAAGTCCTACTATTACCATTCTAAATACTCTTCTTGGGAAATGGAAGGGAATTTGGTGCTCAAGTGACTTACAGCTACTATGATTGCTGCTGTTTGATTTATCCCCTAAGTAGCTCTTTTTTCATGAAATTTGACTCACTCACTATAAAAAGGCTGTATTTTTAGTGTTTTTTATGGGGGCAGGGGAAAATAGGGATAACTACACTGTTTTTAAAAAGGGAAGAAAAAGCAGCTTAGAAGCAAGAAGAATTTCTAGCCAAACCTTGAAGATCCTGGCACTATCAATGGTATGACTTTTGTAAGGAATGAAATTCCTCCAAATTGGGGCCAGCTGTACTGCAGATGGCCCAGATGGCTTAGCAAGCCACAGAATTTAAACAGAACATAAATTATAGGCAGGAATATAAACAACAAACCCCATCTCTCAAGTCATCAGAGGCTGAAACCTGATGGATTTTTAGCAAATATTAATGCCATGTAACTTATCATGTTATTCTCATGTCATGTATGTGCCTGGAGATGGGTCCATTTCATGAAAAAGAAGCAGAGAAATGTCAACCCAGTTGTTAGAAATAATTTTGAAATACATTAAGAGTGAGAAAATTGGCCATTCATCCCTTGAAACTCACAAGGACTGGGTGAGAAAAGCACCAGGCTAGATTTCAGGAGGGCTAGATTTTCATCCCAGCCCTGCTTCTATGTGACTTTGTGCAAGGCATTTGCTCACTGTAGGTCTTAATTTCTTCATCTGCAAAATGAGGGAGTTTAATTAGATATAGCTAATTATACCTAGCGATGGGAGGTCCTGGGTTCAAATTTGGCCTCAGACACTTCTTAGCTGTGTGACCCTGGGCAAGTCACATATTCCCTCCCCCTCTGTCTTCCCCCCTCCCCAATTGCCTAGCTCTTACCATATTGGAACAATTCTTAGACAGGATGTAAGGGTTAAAAGAGAAAAAAGAACTAGTGAGACTTGGGATAGATTGATGCCTCCAAATCTATCTGCAGCAGAAAAGAATAGAATGAAATGATATAAAATTTCAAAGTAATCAGATGCTTGGTATCATGCAGGCTCTGCCACTGTTTCCTTTTTTGATTAAGAGCCCCAAGGGTACCAATTGTGGTGAAAAGTGATTTTCAAGATATCATTTGCAGCATGTTCAAGATCCAAAGATGCTTCTGTCACTTCTCCCTGAATTGGGTCTACCTCAGGAATCATGAAATTCATCAATTTGGGCACCGCTTCTATCCACTTCCTGAAGAGTTCGATTTAGGGAAATCTAGACCTGGATCCTTCAGCAAGTCCCTGATTTAGCTATTTTAAGAGAGAGACCAGCTTGCAGGCTCAGTTATTGTTGCTGTTCCCACCTCCCCATCACCCTCCCTTGGAGGAAAGCAGAAAGTGATAAGCCTTCTTGCTGCCTTGACTATGGACAAGGGATCATCTATTTTTATGGCTCTATAACTGGAACAATAGGAGCCATGCTGTTCATGCCTCTCTGTGACTCTCTACATGACTGGGTTTTCACTGCTCTCACAAGGAAGGCTACCCAGCTGAGCCAGGCATCAAGGGTGTTATTGAATGTAAGGGAAATCCTAGTCCAAGCTATGTCCTGCCCAGGGGAGCTACAGGGCTGTGTATTGTTAAGAGGATCACAGAAGCTTGAGCTGGAAGTGACTTTAAGGATCATCCAATCCAACTCCCTAATTTTATGTTGTTAAAAATGGAGGCCAGGAGAGATTAAGAAACTTGCCTAAGATTATATTGTTGGTGGTGTTCATACTTTATTTTCAAAGACGAACAATGACATCACAGGATGGTGTCTTTCCTTGTTTGTGAATTGGATTTAAGCGAGACAGAGTTGCCCAAAGATCAGTCTCACTCTCTCTTCTAGTCATCAAAGTCTAGTGGAAAGACAAAAGTCAAGAAGACTGATGATGGCCCAGGAAGCAGGGTTTACCTTGGGATCCTCAATGTCTGAGCACCTGCTTTAGCCCTCTTCATGGCTGTTGGAGCAAATTGTTCTTATCTGCCCATTCTGCCAGGAAGAATCTTCACGTGCTTGAGGTAGACATCCCCCTAACTTACTGATGGGTTCCAGGCCTATTGGTTACCTTCCACCTAGTTTAAGTGGCCTGCTGAGATGTTTTACTGGGGTTAGGCCACTGCACATGCTATAGCTAAGATTGTATACAGGTAGTAAGTGGCATCATTGAGCTGCCAAGTTAGTTTTTTTTTTCTCATAAAGCAGAAGCAGGGAGGTTGGCTACAGCAGGATCCCAGCAGCTCCCTGTCAACTCTGTTATGAGAATATGCTAAGCAGTCAGTCATCATTGATTAAGCACCTGCTCTATGTCAAGCACTGTGGTTACAAAAATAAAAAAGGCAAAAGACAGTCTTTGCCCTCAAGGAGCTCACAGTCTAATGCAAATAACTATGTACAAACCACACAGAGAATAAATTGGGAACTGATCAACAGAGGGAGTAGATGAGAATTCCAGAAAATTGGGAAAGTTTTTGTTCAGAATGTGGGATTTTAGCTGGGAGTTGAAAGAAGCTAAGGAAGCTGAAGAAGCTGGAGGAAAGAATATAAGCTCTGTAAGGCTGGAGCTGGTTCTGTTTTTGTCTTAGTATCCTCAGTGGTTAGCGTATTGTCAGGTACACAGTAGGTGCTCAATACACATGGGCTGAATATATGTAACTGAATTGGAATCATTGGGGTACCAGGCTTCAATATATAGAAATTGACTTTGCTTTTGACTGGGCTCTGAGGCATTAATTTAAAATTCTGAGGGATGAGTTTACTTTCAGAGACAAAGGCAATTTTTGAAAATGATGGGCTCAAGGACTATGAATCACTGAAAGAGCTGTGTAAAAATGCTATTTACAAACACAGATGTGTCTCTAGGAGCATTATAAGTCTGAGGCTTAGAATGGCTTGCAGGGAATTCTTCTGCCCTTGAGCAGCATTGCTAATAAACTGAGAGTGTCTTTCAAAGCCTGCTGACCTCTCGATTCTGTTGTGTCTTCAATTAGCATCTACATAATTCAATAACAGCACTGTCACTCCTTCTATTAGCCAAATGCTGGGATAGTGATGAGAAGGGTAAACTCTTTGGACTTTGTTAGCATCATTTTTAATTCTCAGCTATTAAAAAAACTCACCCTCTCTCTACGTAATCTCAATAACCTCACCAGTATTTCTTTTCTTTTTGGCCATTTATTTCTTGTGCTTTGATGGAATAAAAAATAAATCCGTAAAAATTCCTATAGGAATCTTTCTCTGAATCCATTTATTCATGAAACCAGCATGGCAGGGATCAAGTCAGGGAATAGGCTCACTGAAAAGAAGTAATCTTATTTTAGATTATAGTGGATAAGAAAGCCTTCATCCAATTGGTGAACAGCTCCCCCTAATTCCAGTGATCTTTTCATCAGGGAAAATGCCTTAAATACACATTAAAAAGATCTCCAGGCTCTAATACTGTTATAAATTCTCTCTTCACAGGGGGAGGCATTTATTGGTAGTGTTGGAAGAAATAAACATTTTTCTCCTTTCACTCTAAGCTGCAGAAAACATCTAAAAATTCTCTCTCTTCAGAGACCCAGTGGCCCATATTTAGAAGAGTACCAATCAGTTAGGCTTCCATTAGGTTGGCCCATTTCCATAACCAAGGTGGGATCACTGAGTCAATAGCACTTAGGCAACTGGTTTGTTGAACAAAATTCAGTCCTGGGTAACAAGGGGAGAAAAGAAAAGAATATTTTTTTTTTTATTTTTAAGATGCTTACTAAGAAGATAGGGGAGAATCAAGATAAAGCCTCACTAAAACTAGTATGGTAAAGGGGGAACAACCCAAACCCTAACCCTAAATTCCCTTGCTATCTTGTAATAAGAATAGTCTGAAGTTTGGGTAAACTTTGGCCCTTTCCTTAGGTGAGTTCATTCCAACAGTTCTTTGAATCTAGATACAAAGAATTGGGTGGCTCTGAGCAACCATGTGGGGACATCAATATCCTAAATTTGGATGGGGAAGAAGGATCCTTCCTGCCCTAGTTCTGAGGATTTCAATTCAGTTTTACCAAGACCACCGTAAATTGATTACTGATCATCTTCCTGTTGATCCCATCTTTCAAAAGCCATACCCCAAATTCCTTACAGAGAAGGATGTCATTACCCTCTGTCTACTTAATGCGGTGGGCACACTGCCTCCCTCCATGAGGTTCAGAGGGACAGTTCCTTCTGGGGTTGCCCCAGTCTCCTACTCAAACTTCATGAATTGATCTCCCCAGATCTGTAAGCCATATGCCATTCTGATAGAGCTCTGCTAGGATATAACTGTACCCGAAGCACTTTGGTTACGTAGAGTGGGGGAGAGGTAATTATAGCAAGGTGCATAATTTAGTCTATAAAAACTTTCTCTTAAAAATTTCCCTTTCTCCCTTTTTTTGTCCCTCATTGTGAAAACTGGCTGAAGAGATAATTCCTTTTTATGGGGCCAAGTACACAGAACTCCCCATATGAGCCACCTAAAAAGGGCCAAAGGAAAATCCCCATCTGGAGCCTTTCACTGGTTCAGCTGACTTTGAAAGAGGAAATTCCCTGAAACTTCTCCAAAACTAATTGAATGTTGTCAATTAGACCATACCCTCATTAGCCACTGTTCCAAGACAGAGCTTCTTAAACTGGGATCCATGGACCCTCATGGAATCTGTGGACAGATTTCCAGGGATCCACAAACTTATACGGGAAAGAAGTTACATATTTATTTTCATTTGTAACATTTAGCGGGAATTTAACATTTTCTTCAATTCTGAGGAGTTGATAAGCCTCATCAGATGGTCAAAGGATTCTGACCCACAAAAGGCATTCTAATGATCCATTAGCTTGCTGTTTAAATTTTTTTGAAACCTTTAATTTCTGTCTTGAAAATGATATTAAATATCCCATTCCAAGGCAGAAGAGTGGTAAGGGCTAACAATTAGTGTTAGGTGACATGTCCCCAGTCACAGAGGTCAGATTTGATTCCAGGTCTTAGAGTCTCCAAGCCTGGCTCTCTATCCATTGAACCACTTAGCCATCCTGCTATTTAAATTCTATAGACTTTCTCTAAGTCTTCCCAGGAGGAGGTCACTTCTGGGGAGGTGGTCTTCCAGAGGGTAGTGATAGGATAAGCCTTAGGTTTGTCATCAACATTGATTTCCAATTTTCATCTTTATTCCCTCTTCCATTCTCCTTTTTAGTCCTAATCTCAGTGGGATTATCTCTAAATCAGAGCCTTTTCTTCAAACCTGTAGCCTGTCATTCCCACTCCTATTAGCACTGTCTTCTTCAGTTGTGATTTTACTAAGTTCAAAGGCCTCTGTCATTTTGCCTTTAACGCATTTAAAAAATAAGAAGCAATTCATCTCTGTCTCTAATTGCTTAATACCAAAGGTAATTTATTTTCATTTTCCTTACTTTGGTAATCTAGCTTTTCTACCACCATTCTTAAATGATAGAGGATACTTGATTTTTATGATATTTTTATTTTCCCTGTCACGTTTCTTTAGTATCCATTGGACTCATCACACAGGGATACAGAGAACTCTCTTCTTATCTCACAGAATATATCCTAATGATGCTCTAGTCATAGGATACCAGGATCGGTCCTGAATTTGGCCATTCCACCACCCAAGACTCTTCTTCTTTCCCATGACCTTTCTCTTACTACAATAATGAATTTAACTGAGCTACTATAACACTTGTTGATTAATAGCAAATATTGTGGGTTGATCAGCCCAAGACACCAGTTCAAGGTTTCATTGAACTGAGACCATCCTGGACTATAAAATGCAATAAAAATAACTTTCTTAGCTAAATTAAAATAAAACATCCCTCTTTTCCACTTCTGTTTTCCTCATGGCAAAAAAGACAACAATTGATCAGACAGACACACTCACAGGGCAGTATTATTCACTTAAATCTCCCACACCAATCCACTATAAACCTTTTTATGCCTTAGTTGGAAAGGAAGTCAAATCAATGGTCATTCTGAGGATAGCTTTGCCCCTTAAAAGGAAACCAAGCCAGTCTACATAAATGGGTACCACAAAAGTGATTGTGGCAGGAGAAACAAAAAATATCAACAAAAGACATGTCTGTGTGTCTGTATGTCTGTGTGTCTGTCTCTCCCTCACTATCTAAGAAATTGCTAAATTGGAGAGCATCCACAAGAAGGTGGCTGCTTGATGAGAGACTTAAGTTTATGTTTAAGAGAAGACATGATGGGGGAGGTGAGAGATATGAAGCTGTCATGTACTGAAGGGATGTCACATGGAAGATGATGATAATAATAATTAGCCAGCACTTAAGTAGTGCTTTAAGGGTTGTAAAGCACTTTCCATATTGTTTGATCTTCACAACAATCCTGGAAGGTAGATGCTATTATTATAGATGAGGAAATTGAGGACAAGAAAGATCAAGTCCTTTGCCCAAAATCCCAAAGTTTCGAAGTATCTGAGGGGGGGTTTGAACTCTTCCCACATTCAAGTCTGGCAGCTGCACCCCCTAGCTGCTTCCATCTAGTCACATAGAGGCAGATTTAGAGTGTTGATATTAAGAAAAATTTCCTAATGATGAGAATTATCCTGAAGAGGAACAGGCCATCTCTGGGGGTAGTAGGTAAAAGCAAAGGTTAAGGTGGATGGCCACTAGTCAGATATCTATAGAAAGATCCAGGTATTGTGTATTAACAGATGATCTCTGAAATGGAGAAATATCTGGAATCATGAAAGGATACATGAGGTAATTAAGGGAAATTGGTATTTTCTCAAGGGTAGCTACTTGGTGCAGTGAATAGAGTGCTAAACCTGGAGTCATGAAGACATTTTCTTGAGTTCATATCTGGCCTCAGACACTTACTGTGTGACCCTGGGCAAGTAACTTTCCTCTGTTTCTCTCAGTTTCCTCATCTGAAAAATGAGTTGGAGAAGGAAATGGCAAACCACCCCAATATTTTTGCCAAGTAAACTCCAAATGAGGTCACAAAGAGTTGAACACAACTGAAAAATGACTCAACAACAACAGTGGAAACAGCCCTGGTTCTGGAGTGAGTTGCTTGGGTTCAAAGCCAGCCTATGATGCTTGCTGACCTTGGGGAAATCACATAACTTTCTTAGGTTTCAATCTCTTGAGCAATGGACCAGATGGCTTGTGAGGTCGCTTCCTGTTCCAGACCTATGTTTCTACAACTGATGACATAAGTAGCTACTCCTTAACAGAAACCTCTCTTTGTCTTGTGTGAATGAAACCGAGCAAAGTAGTACAACTAAAAGCCAATGAATGGCAAGACCCTAGTGAGACATGAGTGACAGTTTTTCCAACCACTGTGCTTAGTTTTATTCAATAAAGTGGGGCCACACACAAAAGAAAACCTGGGAGATAATGATCAGGACTCTCTTACAGGGACCTTGGACCTGAAAAATGGTTATGTCAAATGTCCCTCCTTTAATCTGCTTCTCCTTCCCTGGCCCTCTAGAATTTCAGCTTTTTATCCACTGATCGTCCATTGTTCAGCATCCTCCCAAGTGATTATTAACAATGAAGTCAGTCAACAATTGCAAGCCATTTTAGAGGCACAAAAGAGTCATAACTGTTTATTCCCATTAATGCAAACACTACTACAATGAAATAATGTGTGGGTTTGAGGGGTGGAGATGGAGAGCTCCTCAAATCTCAAAAGGAACAAGAGAGAAGACAGGACATACAATAGAAAACAAGACATCTTTTGTCTCAACTTGGGCTAAATCTGTGAGGTGAGCCAAGAAAAACCCTGCTTTCCATCTTAACCAGCCTCAGATGTGCAAGATGAGCAATATCTGACTCCAGGGTGGTTTGAATATTTTCTTTTCAAGTTGGCAGCTAATAGACTCCTCACTGCCACTGCATAAAATGATATTTAGGTCCTAACAGCAAATCTGAAGAGAAGAATTGGTTTCTTTGTCAAGGTAGGCACCCTGCCTGGTTGTAAAATTGAATGTAGCCTCCCTCACTGAATCATCAGTATCAAAGGAAAGAGGGGATGGGAAAGCCTTTTTATTACACTCTTCAAGGTTCCCTACATTTAGGGCTAACCCTCAAATCAGTGCTACCTTTCAATCACCAAAGCAGATAAAATATAGGTAGGCTTTCCTTTGGCCCTACCCTAACCACACCCACAGTTTAGCAAATAGGAGTGGGGGATAATGATGTCTCCATTGACTATAAGCTCAATGTCTCTTTTAGCCTGAGACCTTGTTGATCTGTGACTTGCTTTCTGCTGGTTGCTAAGCAACACTATCAGGGATGCTGCATATGGTCAGTGGACATTAATTACCACCTCTGAATTTCTGATTTCCTTATGTATTTATTTTACACTCCTAAATGCATTCAAAAGCAGCTTAATGAGCAAAAAACATTTCTGGGGGTTTGAATCATTTTTGAAAAGGACACAGAAGCATGAATGCAGTGAACCACATTACAAACTTTGACCATCCATCCCATCAACTACTGCATGGTTTCATCCTGACTGCTCTCTCACCAGCTCATTCCTATCCATTTCCTCAATCCCCAAGGGAGACCAACAGCCCCCCTACCCCATCTCCTTCCTCATTCTGACATACCACCTTTGTTATCTCCATTTTTCATATTTATCACTTTGATGTGTTAGGAAATCTGGTTTAATAAAACGTGCTAATGGGATATGATAATTATATTTATAATTAGAGAGAATGAGGAACAGATGTAATATTGTTAAAATGGTAGGTTCTAGAAAAATGCTTAACTGATGCAGGTGGGGGAAGGGATGAGGAGGATCTGATTTAAATCATTAAATATTTATGAAGTACTTACTAAGCACAAGACACTGTCCTAGGTACTAGGGATACAAAGACCCTGATTAGATCATTTCTATCTTCAAGAAACATATTCTATGGAGGTAAGAAGGGTACAGTAAATGTAGAAAAAAGGAGGAGGATTGAGAAGGCATTAATGACAGGGACAAGCTGTAGTTGGGGCTGTGTGTGGAGGTGGGAAAGAGAAGGCAGAGTTTTTGTGCATACAACATTATTCTAGGGAAATATCATCTGCTTATATGCATCATTAAGAGTTAATTTCATTGAAGGAATACATTGAGACAATAAACACAATGGGAATTATTTCAATTTAACCTGGAGACACGGTCTTCAGATCATTAACCCAAGCCTAAATTGAGGATATTAAGTTCACTAGGGTCAACTTGCAGGGTGAAATTCAGCCATGCAACTTTCTTGTTTGGTTTGTGGGACATTCAGTAGTCAGTTTACCTGCTCTTTTTCACTGAACTTCTTGTTGTTTGGATGATGTGCCTTATATTTGGCTCATCAATTAGTAGGCATTTATTTGAACAAATCTCTGTATAGTGTTATAAGGAAAAGAAGGAATAGGAGCTACTGCAAAGAGGAGTTGCTGCAAAGAGCATGGTTCCAGAAATCTGGGGTTGTGAGAGCTTGGCTTTTGACTGGTAACAGTTGAAGCTAAGGGTGACAATGAGTCTAGCTCCTTGGGTGGACCTTGTGAGTTTGACTAGTCTCCTTCTCTTGTGACTGTATCCCTTATCCAAAAGCTGGTTCCCCTGTCCCTGTGGGTGTATCTTGTGGCTGATTTCCAACAGAGCTGCTCAAGACATCCAAGTGCCAACTCTGTGAGAACTCTTTCCCCTTGTCCTGTTCCTGCTACCTTCAATTCCTTACCATCTTTATATTATCATCAAAGGGGGGGGGTAATTTAGCTAGTTGTAGGAATTAGATTTGTAGGTAGAGAAGTGTTAAATACTGTAGGTTATCCACTTGAATTTGGGGGGAAAGGTTATTTATAGTCTTTAGATAGATCATCCCAATTCCCTTCCCTTATCTTAAATAAACAATTATTTTAGTTATATTCATATACATATAATTTCAGTAAATTGTTTCAATAGCCATCCAACCCTAATCTTTCTCTTCAACCCCCATCAAGCATCTGTATTTACAATTTGGACAGCTCCTCAGGGCACTTTAAATTTAGTTTAGAAAGAACATATTATCTTCCCAATTGAATTTGCATCAAAATCCTTCCAAGTCACCCAGATTTCTAACCTTGGAGTCATCCTTGGTTCTTTCCTCTGTTCTTTGAGAAGACTTTCACCAAATCTTATGTCTCTTCTCCACCCACATATGGCTGTCATCCAATATGATTTTTATTTTATTTATTTCCTCTCCCATACACCATTTTACTGGTTTCCCTGACTCCCAGCTTCTCCTTTCACAAATCCATAATCCACACAAACTCCAAAAAAATCTTCTTAGGACAGACATTTAGTCATGTAGGGGGCAGTTGGGATTGAGAGCTAGGCCTAGAGATGGGAGGTCCTGGGTTCAAATCTGACCTTGGACACTTTCCCAGCTGTGTGATCCTGGGCAAGTCACTTAAGCTCCATTGCCTAAGGGCTACCTTATCACTCTTCTGCCTTGGAACCAATACACAGCACTGATACTAAGACAGAAAGTAAGAGTTTAAAACAATAACAAAAAAAAAAAACCATCTAGTCATGTAACCCCCCACTGAAAATCCTGTGTTGGCTTCTCTTTGTTCAGCACTTAGAACTCTCCATTATCTGGCTCCTGTGAACCACTCAAGCTTTCTTCATATGACTATACTTCAGGACTTCCAGTCATAATGAAGCACAAGCTATCCTGGTTTCTTGCTTGTTAGGAAACTCTTTGTCCTAAATAACTGCCATGTTTATCCACATACACATTGTACATCCAGTCTCTTCTGCCCCTTGTGAAATTGAGATTTAGTCCACCCTACTTATTCTTTAGAATTTTAGCCACCAGGAATGTATATACCCCACTTAAGGATTTAGTGTGGGGGAGGAAGGTCCATGACCCACATGTGCTAGCAGGTGACAATTCAGAAACAACTGACTGATCCCTGGGCAGTCCAGAGCCAAGATTAAGCCGCCATTGGTGCATGTTAAGGTGGAAGGAAGGCACAGGAAGTGATCCAAGGAACTGCCTTTAAATTTTGTGGTCACTTTCTGTGAGGGCGTCTCATGGAGGAGCCCTGGCTGGAGATCTCAGATTGTTTCCCTTTGGACTGTCATGAGGTGAGTAAAAAAGCTGACTCCCTTTTTTGGAGGCACTAGCCTCTGGAAAGGCCCATTGTCTTGGAACTCCTTTTCCTTTGGCTTTCTGGATTCAATAGCCTCTGCAGAGGCCCCTCATCTTGGAGGAGGCCTCGGTGGCTGGAAGCCATGTTACATTTAATTCTTGTCCCCCCAACTTGCTGGGGCCTATGAATGCCTGTCTGGTACAGACCAGGTTGGAGCCTGCCTCTCTCTCTCTCTCTCTCTCTCTCTCTCTCTCTCTCTCTCTCTCTCTCTCTCTCTCTCTCTCTCTCTCTGTCTGTCTCTGTCTCTGTCTCTGTCTCTGTCTCTCTCTGTCTCTGTCTCTCTCTCTCTCTCTCTCTGTCTCTGTCTCTCTTTCTCTCTCTCTGTCTGTCTCTGTGTCTCTGTCTGTCTCTGTCTGTCTCTGTCTCTCTGTTTCTCTCTGTCTCTCTAATCTCTCTCTCTCTCTCTCTCTGTGTCTCTCTCTCTGTTTCTCTCTGTCTGTCTGTCTGTCTCTCTCTCTCTCTTAATTTCTTCTCTCTATTTGTAAATAAACTACCAAAAAACTACCATCCCTGACAACCAACTCTCAAATATTCAGTCCAACCATAATTTTTACCCCTTACACCCTCTCAATGTGAACTATTTGAAGGCAGGGACTCCCCCCGACCCGTCTTTTTGTTTATTTGTTTTTTTTTCTGGTATCCTCAGTATCTAGAGCATAGTAGGCACTTTATGTTTGTTGAATTGGATTAACTGAATTGTCATTTCATAAACTGCACAAGCATCCTCAAAAACAATGAAACACTAAGCTTTCAATAAGTTGATAATATTATTTCTGATGAACTTCCTGTTCCTTACTATATAATAGTTTTTTAAATTAATTGATTTAATTAATCACAGAGGATCCTCTCCTCCACGAAAGCATGTTGAATGGCACTGTTTAAGAACTGGAGAGCATCTAAACGAGGGCAACTAGAAGAGCAAATAGCTGACATTTAGTTTGCAGAGTGTTTTATATATGTGGTTTCATTTTTGATCTATATGACAACTCTGGGTAAGTGCTATTATTATTCCTATTTTATTGATGAGAAAAATGAGGAACAGTAATTTGTCCAGGGTCTCATAGCTAAGAAAGTATCTAAGGCAGAATTTGAACTCAGGTCTTCCTGACTCCAAATCTGATATTCTATCCATTGTTCCACCTAGTCATTTCAGTAGAGTTTATGCCACAAAGCTTGCTTGAAGGAACTAGTATATTAAGCTATTATATCAAAGCCCCAACAGTGAGAAAACTATTTTAATCCTAACAGCTGCCATTAGTGAAATGGGATGTCTTCAGAAGCAGTGAGCTCCCTTTGAATGAAAGGTTTTCAAGTAGAGATTGAGGTGACAATTTGCCAAGTACATCCTAGTGAGGATCATTTTGTGGGTATGGGTTGCACTAGGTGGCTGCTGGGGTCCCTTCTTACTCCTAAATCCTGTGATTTCTCACTGTGGTGGTGAAGTATTCCTGATTTTATATGGCCTCAGGGCAGGTCTTAAAAACTGGGGAAGTTTTCAAGCACGGTTTTGGTAGAAAATTCTATTTCTTTTTCCTGAGGACCAGCCTAGCTATGTTTACCACCAGGCTGGCTACAGGGGGAGAGGTTGGGTGATATTTTGGCTATTGTGACTACTGGAGACCATCTATATATTGTTGGTTTTTAAAAAAAACCCCTCATCTTCTGTCTTAGAACCAATACTGTGTATTATCTCCAAGGCAGAAGAGCGGTAAGGGCTAGGCAATGGGGGTTAAGTGACTTGCCCAGGGTCACACAGCTGGGAAGTGTCTGAGGTCAGATTTGAACCTCCCATCTTAAGGCCTGGCTCTCAATCCACTAAGCCACCTAGCTTCCCCCATTTATATATTGTTGAGAGGTTGCCACCTCTTTTGCACCCCTTCCTCCATGAAATCCTCCTTACTATTGCCTCTGCTGCTCCTGTAAGTTTTCTCTTCCTCCTTAAATTTTCCTGGAATGCTTTGTCTAAATCCCTACTTTCCCCCTACCACATTCTATTTTGTATTTATCTTTATTTTTGGACCTGGGCAATGGGCTAGGCAATTAACTTGCCCAGGATCACACAGCTAGGAAGTATCAGATTTGAACCTAGGATCTCTCACCTCTAAGCATGGCTCTCTATTCACTGAGCCACTTAGTTGCCACTCAAGAGTTCTATTTTAAAGAATGTAGGAGGGCCCAGCTATCTATTTTGCTATTTCTTATGGGTGGGGCAGATTTCAGGATCAGAGTCAGACACAGCTCAAAGCTACTGGTTCAGAAAGTCAGGGGCATCCACTTAATTCACTAAAAATTTCCAAATTAGAACTCTTCATTGAAATTCTTCTCTATTCCTTCCTCCTTAAGAGATGCTTAACTGGACTCATTAAGTGTTTTGACAAAGAAACACACAGCAGGAAGGGGTATGAAGGACCATCTTGGGAATGCAAAGAAATGAAAATTTCTGTCCTCAAACTTTAGAGTGAGGACCGCATTGAATGGCAGAAAGAATACTGGATTTGGAGACAGAAGACTAAGGCTCAAATCCTAGGTTTGTCACTTAATATCTGAGTGATGTTGGGAAAGTCAATTATCCTCTCTGGGTCATGACTTCCTCATTTTTAAAATTGAGAGGGTTGGTCTTGATGACTTCCCTTCCAGTTCTAAATCCAATTCTGAATCTATGACAAATACTGTTTGCATTGCTGTTATTAGAGACATAACGTGATATAGTCGAAAGAGTGTTAGACTTGGACTCAAAAGACAATCGCTCCAGATATCATTCCTGGTAATATCACTCATTATTTACTTCTTTAACCTCCTGCCCTCAGTTTTCCCATTTGCAAATTTTAATTCAAATCAATAAATGTTTGTTTATTTAGCACCCACTATGCTAGATGCTGGAGATAAAAATGTAAGGGGACAAAAATGAAAGTTTCTGCCATTCTGTTGGGGGCAGAAAACGTTTACATCACTAAGTAAATACAAGGTAAATGGGGAAGGATAGAGTCATGGGTACTTCAGGTGAATCTTGAAAGAAGTTCAGGATTCTGAGGAGTAGAATGGTACGGGAAGGTAGGAATCAAGGTAGGGGAACATTAGGTGACTAGACCAGGGTAATATAGGCAGTAAGCCTCAGAGGAGAGACGTGAACTCAGATTCTTTCACTCCAGAGTCAGCATATTTGGAAAGATAGATCAAAGTAAGATTTAATAAACATCAAGCAATTCAATTTAATTAATATCTGTTATGGGATTACTGGGTGCAAGGTTCTGTGCTAAACCCTGGGAACAAAATGATAAAAAATAAGTTACTGCTCTTGAGAAGCAGATTGTCTTCTACTGGTGTATCTCAGGTCTATAAATAAAGATCAATACAAAGTAGAACGTGGTAGGAATTTGGACAATGTGTTCCAGGAAAATTTCAGGAGGGAGGGAAAACTTTCAGCTGCAGCAGGGGCAATATTAAGGAGAATTTCATGGAGGAGGGGGTGCCTGTATTAAGCCTTTATAGAAGAAAGATAATTTAATAGATAGAGATGACAATGAAAAGAGACATTAAGTTGAGAGAGAAAAACAGGTAGAACCTGCATCGTAGGAATGAATGAATGGAGGGGAGGGACATGAAATGGGGCAAGATTGTGGATCACGTTAAGACACTTTTACTTAATCACAGTGGCAAAAACCACTGATGGTTTGTGAGCAAGGGGAAAGGCTGGAGGTAAGGAGCTCAGTTGGGAATTTATTACAATGGACCAGGAGAGAGTTGAGAAGCGTTTGAGATCTTTGAGTAGAGAAGATGTGTTATGCCTACACTACACTACAGAAAGCGGTTGTGAGGAAAGCATGTTAAAAACAATAAAGCAGTATATAAAGCAAGCTATTATTATTATAATCACTTTAAGATGGATTTTATTGCTGCCTTTTGTGTTTTATATAGGTCATTTCTAGATATGCCATTCCATGCCCAAACACCGAATAAATACTTTCTTAAATGAGCTTTAATTATTATTTTTATTATGAATTTGACAAGCATCAACAAACACAAACACTGCCATGCAAATAAGAACAGAAAAAGAAGGTTGCACATGAAACAGAGAACATCTATTATGTACAGCTTTATTTTTTAAAAGAATAAAAGATTGAATTTAACATGGTAGGTCCAACACCTCCTTGGCTGTCTGTCTCCTGAACCTTCTTCTGGTCTCCTTTGTGTGTTTTTTCAGTAGTTTGATGATGCCCTTCGAAGCCTTAATCATGATTATATAGAATTTTTCCTTCTATCAGAGGAAGGGGACATCTTCAGCAGCATCCCAATCTTTGGGATAGGAGGATAGATCTGTTTAGACAGATATTTAGACTGTGAGCTCCTTGAGGTCAAGGATGATGGTGTTTTTGCCTTTCTTTGTATATCTCCTGCAGTTGGCATAATGCCTCGTACACTGTAAGTATTTAATAAATTGTTGCTAGTTGTCTGAGTTCTAATTCTATCCCCAATGAAAGGATTTGAGTTGTTGTGTCTCAATATTCCCTTGTGTTGAGGGCCCTCCCCAAAAGAGCAAATTAAATAATCCATAGGGGGGCAAAATGGAAGTGGATCTTGCTGTCATCATTCTCTTTCTCTGTTTCTCTTTCTATGACTTTGTCAATTTCCCTGGAGAATGATTCATCTTCAGGATAAAAGAGTCAGTCTCTGCTCGTTCTATGGAATTTTCCTCTTGTCTCTCTCTTCCTCTCTTCCCTTCTCACTCCCTGCTTCCCTCACTAGCCTTCTCTTTCTAGATTTGGGTGCCCATTTTAAAGTGTGCAAATAATGGGCCTACTTAGAAAGAGAAAGGGAGTGACCTTGTTCCACTGTCATTAATAAAAATCCCATTAGCACTGAACTACAGTTCTTGGCTGGCATATGTTCTATGGCAGCCTTGATATGGCAGCATCTGTCTTGGGCAGGCAGAAGTATGACTAAAGCATGCGTATTTCTGTTGTTGCTGATGCAGAGAGGAAACAACTGAAAACTAAACTTGATTTGGATGAACTGCTCAGATGGAAACAAGCATTTACATTTTTAAAGTATATTGATGAATTTCCTAACATCACCCCCCACAAATAGAAACTCACTTGTGAAAAAGAAACATAGCTAAGCAAAGCACTTTGATATATGAATCACATCTGACAGTGTCTGTCTCCTTTCGCACCCAGAGTCCACCAATGTTATACTGAGAGGAGAGATGTTTCATAAGATAACAGATTTAGAGTTGGAAAGTTGCCTAGCTCAATCCTCTAATTTAACAGTTGAGGAAACTGAGGCCCAGGGAGAATAAGTGAATGCCTGTAGAACCGGTGCTCTTTCCACTGGACCATACAACCTCCTCCAATTTCATCATCAGTCCTCCACAATCATGATCAATTACCAGGTTAATGTGAATTCTGATGCCTTGGGGGTTATTTTCCTTTATACTATTTTGATCATTGTGCATATTATTCTCTTGGTTTTGCAGATGCTATGTATCAGTTGATATAAGTCTTCTAAGCTTCTCATGTACCTCACGGTCATTGTTTCTTCTCCCTTTTCTGTGGTTGGAGGTGGAAGAGTCCAGACTTAGGATTTCTTTGGAGTCCCTTCTCTCAATGAACTCTCAATGTGTAAACTCTGTCCAATGATATACAAATCCTCAGTTCATTTGACACTAGTGTCTCAGAACAGATGTCTGGGGCACCGAGATGTTAAGGGACTTTCTCAGGGATATTCTGGTAAATGTTTAACAGTTGCATCCATGACGTACTTTTAAATTGAATCTGAATTATTAGTATTTTCTCCATAGCTTTCTTAAATCTGGACAATCAACAAAATAATAACTCAAGCCCTAACATCGATATCTATATCTATATCTATATCTATATCTATATCTATATCTATATCTATATCTATAAGTGCTCTCACTGATGATTCGGATAGCCAGGAAGATCTGATTTCAAATTCAGCCTCAAATACTGCCTAGATGTGTGACCCTGGGCAAGTCACTACCTCTCTTTGTCTCTGTTTCCGTGACTATAAAGTGGGTATAATCACTGTGAGAATCAAAGTATAGTATCTGTGGCATTCTTAACAGTGTCTGGCACACAGTAGACCCTTTGTAAACAATAGCTATTTTGTCTATACTATCATTATTAATTTAACAATTGGCTTTCCTCAATAGGTAGCAGATAGTTCCAGCATGCCCTTGCATTTACTTATGGTCACCAAGCTAGGTTTTATCAGAGGTGGGATTTACCCTCTCCTGACTCCAAAGCCAGCTCCTGTCCCACTAGTGCCTCCATCTTGTCTTTTGCCTTTGTCTGAGCTTGGGATTCCATTAGCATAGAAAATTCCTAGTGATAAAGCTTCTCTTGATGCTGATCAAAGCCTGACTTACAGGCTTAGGAAGCTGCCTGAGGCTGATATTCTCCTGTGGGGGAGATGGGGAGAGATCACCCATGGGGGGGCGGGAGTGGAAAGAGGGCATGGGTTTGAGTGCTAGCCCTGCTGCCTCAGTTTCTTGGATAAAGAATTGGGAATAATGATGTTTATAATACTTCCTTTAGAGAGCTGTTGTGAGAGAAGCATTTTGGATATGGGAGCTGTTTCTACTCTCATCCACTAGCCCATGTGGCACTCTGGGAATTGTAGATGACCTCCAAACCTTCTCTGTCCATCTGAAATGAAAGAAAACTGGCCACCAGCTAGATGCTTTGGCATCCCAGGAATCTCTAGCTTTGGGGAGTGCTCAGTCACTGATAACTATACCTTTCTTTTCCCAGAAGCCCATTTCCACACCTTCTGCTTTGATAATGATAATTATGATCCCAGGCTGGTAACTCAGGTGATCTCTCATTAATCCAGCAAGAAGGTCTTGCTCACAACTCACAGGAAGCAGCACATCCATTCTTTCCTCTTACAAGAAACCTTTAGGAAATGCTTTAAATAGTTGTGCAGAACTGCCCCAATTGTGAAGGAAAAGGCACCATTAAAAGGGATTGACTGGCCTGGTGCTTCCCAAACAAGCCTATCTCTGTAAGTGCTTCTTTAATAAAAGCTGCACCACATTTAGTTTTAATTAGTTTCAATCAATAGAGAAGATAAAAGATTAAAAAAAACAATCAAGCAAACCAATAAAAATGTATCTCAACACTGATACTTAAATTGATTGTATCCTTCTGCTGCTAAGGAAGCTATTACAAAAGGAGAATCCCCTCTCTCTTGGATACACCAGCATTTAAATTAAATTGTCCAGAAATAATCATCTCTGAAGGAAGTAGAGAAAACCCCAAGAGAATCAATCTTGGGCTGCCTCATTTGTTGGGCCCGTAACTTATTATTATTATTTTTTGGTCTTATGATACTTTTTCGGTCTCCTAACTCCGAATTAGAATTTAAAGCAAAACAAGGATTTGTTTTGAATTTTTACATCTTCATTTTTATAATTTCAAAGAGCTCTAGGGAAGCCTTTCTGATGAGTTCAAAATAGTCAGACCTGATCAATGGTTCCCTTCCCTGGAAAATTTTCCATCAGTCCTATCTTGGGCCCTTTTTTTCTCCATTCCAGAGATGTTTGGAACCATTAAGCTAATAAATAAAATCAATGGTAGTTTACTTTTATATTATGCTTTACTATTTACAAAGAGTTTTGTTGTTGTTTAGTTATTACAGTCATCTCTGACTCTTTGTGTCCCCATTTGGGGTTTTCTTGGCAAAGATACTGGAGTGGTTTGCCATTTTCTTTTCCAGATTATTTTATAGATGAAGAAACCAAAGGAAACAGGGTCTTGCCCAGGATCACACAGCAAGTAAGCATCTAAAGCAGGATTTGATCCCAGAAAGAGGAGCCTTCCTGACTCTATCTACTATACCACCTTTACTTCCCAACAAACTAGGAACAGACCAACATTCAAGGCAGTGGCAATAGCAAAGGACTAATATTTCCATTTTACAGAAAGACCCAGAGGGATATGTGATCTCATTAGGGTGAGAATCCTATCCAGCAAAGCAAGCTGAAACCCCTTTATGCCTGCCTGTTCTGTTTGACTTTTGCTCCTCTTCTTCATATATTCATTGGCTCTTGGGATCATTGGTTTAGATCTGTAAGGGGTCTTAGAGGTGACCCAGCCCGACGTCATCTTAGAGATGAAGCCTGGGAAAATGGAATAACTTGCCTGCAGTCATGCTAGTCTATCTTTCTTCTGTTACCACACTCATCTGTTGTGTACATCCAGTGTGCTGGGTATAATGGGGATATTGGGCTGCCAATCACTTGTACCTTGCTTTCACTATGCTACCAGTCCATTTTATTTTTGGCTCATTTATTTATGAGGATTTTCTAAGGTTTATCTTACAGATGATGAGATTGAGGCTCATAGATCAAATGGGATAATATTTGCAAAATACTCAGCACAGAGCCTGGCACACAGTAGGCACTTAAAAATGCCTCTTCCCCTTCCGTAATTCTAGCACTTTTGAAACAGGGTCTTTTGAATTCAAGTTCAGGGGCTCTTTCTGTCAGAGGCAGGGCTTGTTAGGGCTCATCTCAGTCAGCTGTCTTACTTCTACTGATGATGAAGCTTTAGGTCCAGAGAGAGAAAAATAATGAGCTAGTCTCATAGTGCTGGCGAGTGGCAGAGATGGAATGTGAAGCCAGAATTTATTAAGCACTTACTAAGACACTGTACTAGGGCTCCAGGAGCCAAAAAAAGGAAATGATTCCTGCCTTCATGGAGCTTACATTCTACTGCTAAGCCTGCCCAAGGGTTTGCCTTCAAGTCCAACAGTCGTCCCACTATACCATCTTGTCCCTAACACAATTCAGAAGGTTTGCCTTGTGGCAAAACCTTAGGCTCTCCCACAAGATCCAAACAAATGAGATCCAGTAGAAACATTCCAGGTGGGAGAGTCAGGATCAGAGGTCATGGATCAGACTATCATTCTCCCATGCTATATCCAGGAGCCTATCCTCAGGCAAAGGTCAGAGCACTTCTGTTTGCCAAGGCTTTCTCCTAATGCACTGGATTCTGATTTCTGCTGTGTACAGCTTTCCTGAGCTGGCTGCTTTAAGGCTATGCAGTCTCCCCACCACCATGTTCCAGTCTGGGTGGCTTTCATACTGTCCAATCCAAGCTAGGACAAATACAAGCCTGGAAGGCTCACTGCTTTTATAACCAGTCCTCAATTAGGAGAAGAGGTTCCCTACCGAGGGTTGGGACTTGCTGTTCTACAGCTCTACTGAGGAAAGAGAAGGAAGGAATGACCTTAAATGGCCCAAAGGAGGCATTTGTGGGGTGGACTACTAGGCAGATGACTATGGCCTTCTCAGCAGGTCTCTGAATAGAAATGAGATTCTACTCTGGTATCGTTGGACATGGAGTTAAGAAGACCCGAGTTCAAATGCTTCCATGGACATTTATTAAATCTATGACACCTGGCAAATTATCTAAACTCTTAGTTTCCTAATTGGGCAAGTTCTTACTAGCATTTACTAAGCATTAAGTAAGTACTTAATGGGAATAATAATAGTACATACCCAAAAAGGTTGTGGTGAGGACCAAATGAGCTAATGACTATCACAGCATTTTTTAAATCATAAAGAGCTATATAAATGTAAGTATTATTATTATTATTGGTTATTTCAGCAGGCTTAGTTTAACTTTGCCTTCTCTCTCTTTCTTTTTCCCTCTCCCTCCCTCCCTCTCTCCCTTTCTCTCTCTCTCTCTCTCTCTCTCTCTCTCTCTCTCTCTCTCTCTCTCTCTCTCTCTCTCTCTCTCTCTCTCTCTCTCTCTCTCTCTCTCTCTCTCTCTCTCTCTCTCTCTCTCTCCCTCTCCCTCTCCCTCTCTCTGTAAATATTCTCTCTGTCTGTCTCTGTCTCTGTCTTCAGACCCTTACTGTCTGAGTAACAACTCTAAGACAGAAAGGCAAGGGCTAGACAAATGAGGTTAGATGATTTTGCACAGCTAGTCAATGTCTGAGGTCACATTTACATCTAGGTCCTCCCAACACCAGACTTGGCACCCTATACCTGTGCTACCTAGTTGCCAACTTTTGGAGTCTCTTGAAGACAGGAGAGGTAGCTAGGTGGTACAGTGGATGGCACACTGGCCCTGGAGTCGGGAAGACCCAAGTTAAAATTCAGCCTTAGATTCTTCCTAGCTCTGTAAACTAGAGTAAATCACTCTACTTCTATTTGCCTCAGTTTCTTCCACTGTAGAATGGAAATAATAATAGCACCTACTTCCCAGAGTTTTTGTGAGGATCAAATGAGATAATATTTATAAAGTGCTTAGCCCAACATCTAGGACATCAGTGGGTTAGCTACATAAAAGCTAGCTATTCTTGGTGTTGATGTTGCTTGTTGTTATTATAGGGAAATGGTCAAGAGCAGCTCCTGAGGGGTCTTCTAATGTTATTAATCTACATAATGAGTTCCTTACACATCATAGGCACACTCGGACTGCATTTGCTAAATTGAAAAAGCTGAATTAAAGGACCTCCTATTGGTTCTCCAAAATTAGTATATCTGATACTGATATATCTGTTCTGGTCAGACCACTTTTGGTCCAATGTGTCCAGTTCTGGGGACCACAGCTTGGGAAGAGCAGAGTCCAGAGAACAGCATCTAGGATAATGAAAGCCCTTAAGTCCCTGCCATCTGAGGCTAAGTTAAAGCAGGGGATCTTAACCTGGGTCCCTAAATTGGATTTTAAAAACGATTTTGGTAATGTTATTTCAATATAATTGGTTTCCTTTGTAATCCTTGCCATTTTATTTCATGCATCTGTAAACCTTCTGAGATGTGTTCCCTAGGATTTACCAGACTGCCCCAAAGATCCATGGCATAAAAAAAGGTTAAGCTTTTGAATTAAAGAAAGGGAGAGAGCTTTAGCTTTGGAAAAGAGAAGCCTGAGGAATAACAGGACAGATGTCTTCAAATACCTAAAGGGCCATCAGGCAGAAGAGGGATTAGATTTGTTCTACTTGTTCCCAGAGTGCGATGAGCACAAGACTAATGAATCTGAGAAGAAAAGAGGTCAATTTAAAAAGCCTGATGTCAGAGGAAAATGCATAAAAATGAGAGTTAACCCAAAGTGAAATGGGCTGCCTCGGGAGATAGTGTTTCCCTTCACCAGAAGTATTTGAACAGAAGCTGGATGACTTCTTGTCAGGTATGTTTTGGGGGGATTATATTTTTAGGAAGAAGTTGAAGTAGATAGCCTGAAGCTTCTTTATCACCTCTGAGATTTTGTGAAAGCTTGAGGACATTGTCTCAGTGGATTCCAGAAAGCCTTTGATTGAAAAACAGAAAAAAATATACCCAATCCACTCCCAAATCCTGTGCATGTGCTCTAGGGCAGGGCTATTCCTGCCTGGTGCTTTTTAAAAAGTTGTCCTGTTCCAAGCACCAAGTGAGCTATTTATCTTCTCTTCTGCTGGGGCACACCTGCCCAGGCATGGAAGGGCTATAAATTAGCCTCCAGGGGAGCAAAGGACACAGCAGAATAAAGAAGTTAGCCCACTTTTGTCATTTAGTTATGGCTCCTTGCTAGCCAAGGGAAAGTCTGGTGCGAACCTGAACCCCTTTTTGTTATGTATGGCACCTCTCTGACCTTCTTGGGAGATATGCTCAGTAGTGGAATTCCTGGGTCACACAATAAGAACAAGTTCGTGATTTTTCTAGCATGGTACCAAAATGCTTTCCAGAATGGTTAGGCCAATTCATAGCTGCACCAATCTTGTATCACTGGGCCTATTCATCCATCCATCTGATCCATTCAACACAAGTGATTTTTATCTTTTATCATCTTTTACAGTTTGATGACTATGAAGTACAACCACAGAGTACTTTAAATGGGTATTTCTTTCATGATTACTGAGCTGGAACTTCCCTTCTTGCCCTTCCCCAAATGTCTGATCATTTGCAATCTTTCTTTTGGAAACTTTTTACTTAAATCAATTTCTAAACATAAAATTGTGGTGGACTGAGAATAGAGCTGGAGGGGACTTCACAAGACCATTTGGTTTGGCCTTCTGCCCTCAAGAGCATGTAAAACATTATTATATCCATTTTATAGCCAAGACAACTGAGGCCCAAAGAAGTTAAGAGAGACCCACCCCTCTCCAAAAAAATATTCCCTCTAGAACATAAATTGCAAGAAGTGGTACTCCTCAAGTTAAGTCAGAACTCATTAATTTGGTTTGGTTGAGTTCTAGTTCGTAGGCGATATTACATTGGTAACTTTGACCAGTTATTTAAAAGCAACAGGGAAACTTTGAGGACTCTGGACTAGAGAAGTGACATCACAACATGAGAAAGATGAGTCTGACAGGAGTTTGAAGGATGGATTAAAGAAGGGGGAAAAGTAGAGACAGGAAAAGCCGCTTCAATAAGCCAGCAATAAGGCTTTGTAGTAGGATGGAGTCAGGGAGAATGGGGAAAGGAAGAGGCTCATAAATAGTGGTGTAGAGGTGAGTAGAATCAATTAGATGTGAGGGGACAGGAAAAGGGAAAATAACATGCTAAAAACATTGAAGATTAAATGAATGGAGGTGGTAGAAAGGATGAAATCAGAAGGAAAAGTGGATGTAGAAAGAGAGACAATAAGGTCATTTTTGAAAACAAAACAAAAATAGGCTGACTATTCCAAAGAAGGTATTAGGGTAGACTCAGAGCACAGAATGAGACATCATTTCTTTCCTAATATGGCCAATGTCATTATTTGTTTAACTTGATTATGTGTATTTGTTACAAGGGTTTGATATTTCTCCTTCCTTCGTTCCTTCCTTCGTTCCTTCCTTCGTTCCTTCCTTCCTTCCATCCATCCTTCCTTCCTTCCTTCCTTCCATCCATCCTTCCTTCCATCTTTCCTTCCTTCTTCCCTTCTTCCCTCACTCCCATATTCTCTCTCTCTCTCTCTCTCTCTCTCTCTCTCTCTCTCTCTCTCTCTCTCTCTCTCTCTCTCTCTCTCTCTCTCTCTCTCTCTCTCCCCTTCCTTTCTGTCTTTCTTTTTCCCAATGGGGTAAGAGTGGCAAGAGGGAAAGAAAATGAAACTTTTTTTTAGTTGGAGAAAATACAATTGAATTTAAAAATAAAGACAAAACTCTAATTGTCTCCAAAATCTCCACTTGATTATCAAACATATTTATGTCTGATTGAAATCTGCTGGGGTTTTGAGCAATTGTTGTTTACCTCCTTGCCAGCCTCACTGATTCTGTAAAGATGAATAATCACAACCAAACACAAATCCTACAGAGAGATAGTAAAGGCCACAGGCATTATGGGCATCTCTCCCACATCCAAAGGATGGGACATAAATCTTTCACCAGAGTCCTACTTGATTTGCATCAACAGTGGAAAAGGTATGAGATTTGGCATCAAGAATCTGGCTCAGCCATTTATTACCTGTGTGACCTTGTCTGTAACTAAACTTAACCTTAAAGTGAAGAAGTTAGACTCAATGATCTTCAAAGGTCCCTTCAAACTCTAAATTTATCATCTTATGAATACCATGTAGTATTGAGGAGGGAAGAAGACCATTGGGGGGGGGGGGTGAGGCTGAGGGCTGGAATGAGGTAGGGGAAGAAGTAGACCCTGAAAATGAATGATCAGTATCCTCAAAACTTTCCCACCTTGAGGCAAAGCCCTAATCACCCTGCCATAGACTTTGTTCTGAGAAGAAGTAATAATGGAAGAAATTTTAAGTTGTACAAACTATCCCTTCCTATGTCCTTTCCTTGCCCCTTGGTTTTGGGGGCTTTGGCCTGAGTCTGTTGCAGCTTGCTTATCTTCTAACAGATCATTACAAGAAAATATCTCAAAGCAATGGAAGACCAGAGGATGAACCTTTCTGAAATGGGCCTGAATGAGTATTTGAGTAATTAGGGGAGCAGCTGCAAATTTACCAAGCTGTGCAGGAATGAGGCATACCGACATTAGCAGGGGCAAGGAAGATTGCTGTTTTCTATTAATGACTTCTCTATAACACTTCCTTATCTCCTGGGGCTTGATTAAAATATAATTTGAATAGTTCCTGTCTTGAGGCTTCGTTGTCTATTATTGTGAACCTATTTAGAATGAGGGTGATGGCTGGTTAGGGGTAGGACGCTCTTCCCCCTGCTCTTAGTCCTGCCCGTTCCTAGCCCTTTTATGCCATCATAGCAAAATCGATTGAGTTGGAAAATGAACTTTGGAGATGGCTGGTGTATGACAAAATTGCATTTTCACTTTTGTATTTTCAAGTTAATTTAGCCAACTGTATCTATCGGAAGTCCCCCAGCAAGTTTCTTCAGGTTTTATTTGACCCTGGATAACATCAGCCCCTCAGGAAAATAAGAGTGAAGCTGCCTTGGAAATCTCCCCGGTCACCCCTCTCTTCACATCTGCTTTGGCATCACTGGCCTCAGCTGTCCGATTCTAATTTAGATGTAGCTCCTTCACAAAGGAAAGCAACATCACTGGAAAAATGAACAAGCAGGGACATCCCCTTCCAATGCAGCAAGTCAGCCAGAAGTAACTCTATTAACCTCCTTGACTTACCAGAGGCAAAAGACTTGATAAAAATGACTTTTGGTCAAAGGCTCATTCAGGGGCAAACACATATTAACGGTTCTCAGTTGGATGTTTAAAGACTTTGCACAATGTGCCTCCTAACCAGCTTTTAAAGTTGATTAAATTTTATTGTGGGCTTCCCTCACACTCCCATTCTCTCAATAGGTCCTATTCTCTCAATGGCATTCTATCATAGAGCATCCCTAATACATGGAGGGGGTTTTAGTCTTGCTTTTGATGCCTGTCTCTTAGAAGCTTGAACTTCCTTCAAGCCTCAACTCATAGGATATGAGATCTAGAGATGGGAAGGACTATCGGGGTTTAGAGACCAAACTTCTCATTTTACAGATAGAGAAATTGAAGAGCAGGGAAGGCAACTTGACCGAGGTCATATTTTCCTAAAACCTCAGACTATTCTGTATAGATTTTTATATCTTTAGATCAGAGGTATCAAATTTGCTGTCTGCAAAACTATGGTGGAACCAGATTAAAATGCAAATGGAAAAGATGCAAAATGTAAACTACAACATAGATGATGTTAGTTTGTAGTTATCTAAATTGATATGGAGCTAAAGGGATCTTTTATTTGAATTTGATATCCCTGCCCAAAGAGGACCTCAGAGATCATCTAATCTAACCCCCTCATTTTACAGATGAGTCACAGAGAGAGAGAGATTAAGTGATTTGCTCACCCAGGGTTGCCCCACTAGTTCTACATGTTATCATACTTCCAATCCCCAGAGCATGTACCATTTTGTATTTGTCTTTGTATCCTGTAATGTCTAGCACAGGCTTCTAGGAGGCACATCAGATAGAGTGTGGAGCCTGAAATCAGGGAGATTCATTTTCCTGAGTTCAAATCTGACCTCAGATACTTACTAGTTGTGTGATCTTGGGCAAGTCACTTAACCCTGTTTGCCTGAGTTTCTTCATCTGTAAAATGAGCTGGAAAAGGAAATGGCAAACTCACACTTTGCCAAGAAAACCCTAAATGGCTTTCAGACATGATCAAAATGACTTCCTGACAACAGCAGCAATGACTGGAGCTGAATAGGTGCTTATTAAAAAATAAGGGCTTGTTTATGTAACCTAGGGTTCAAAAACCATTTCCTTGGGACTCTCACCAATAAGAAAAGTCCCATGAAAATAGGTTTCAAACAATGAGTTATATCTCAATTTAAACGGGATATGTTGTTGTACTAATGGACAGTAATGATGGCGTGACAGTGACAGTAGCTATTCTGCCTCATGGACTTACTGAGTTCTGATTGGTCTAGTCTACTTTCTGTTGGTCATTTATTCACCTTCCTATTGTTCCCTCCAGAGCTCCTTCATTTTTTTAGCTCTTCTAGTCCTTGTGGCCAAACCATTTCTCTGCTGCAGTTCTATTTTTACTTATTGCAGAGCAAGTCTCTTTTTTCTGGATTTTCCTTTTGGTTGTCTCTTGACCCAAAACACTTCTTCATGGCATTTGGTGTCTTTACTGATTAATTCTTTTCAAATTTTTAAAATTTTTAAAAAACAATTACATGTTATAAATTCCCACACAAGTTTTTCTAAGTTATAAGATCAAACCTATCTGCCTCCTCCCATCCCTTCCTCTTCCTGATGCTGGCAGGCAATTTGATCTGGATTTACTGGTTAATTATATTTTCAAACTTAATTCTTGATTCTGGAGTCTATAACAGGGCCTGACTCAAACCCTACCCTGCCCCCAAACTCTCCTACACTCCTATATAGGGCAGTCAGGTCCTTTTAGGTCCTGAACTTGGTTTCCTGCTGGTTTCTGCTGCTGGCTAGCACTTTCCCTGGTTGTTGGCTAAAAGTGGTGACAGGCTTCAGTGTCCCCAATTAGGGTACTGTAGTGATGTTCTATCCCCCGTGGGGAATACAAGTTGGGGCCCTGCTGCAGTCTTCTATCCCCACTGGAGTATGCCCAGGCAGGATGCTGCTTTGGTCTTCTGTCACCCTTGTGGCATCAAAGGTGATGCTGTGAGCTTTGAGCTTGTTTTCCTGATCATGTGTTGGATTTCCTGGCAGGATGGCCCTTTCAGCATTCACAAATTTAGACTATCTTTTTGTGCAGTCTTGGGCTGGGTGAAGGAGCTTGCCTTGCTTTGAATTCCTCATCATTTTTCAATTTAGTTTCTTTATTACGTCACTGTTAGAATATATGTGGGAGATCTGAGCTCCTCTCTGCCCTTTAATGCCATCATTTTACCAAGAATTCTTTTTTGTTTTCATATAACCTTCATTTCTGAATATAGCCTCTCCCTTCTCTCTCTTGCAGCAAGTCATCTCTTGTAATAAAAGGGCAAAAAGACCCTCACAGAAACAATGCAGAAAAACTAAACAGTACACTACCTAAGTTTGACAGTAAATATAATATTCTATACCTCACTTCCCCAGCCTTTACAAAGGAGATGGAAAGATGCACCTTCCCTTTCTAGATGAAGAAATTGATGCCCAGTTAATAAATAGCAGAGCTTAGATTTGAACTCAGGTTCTCTCATTCCAAACCCATCATTTTTCTCTTCTTTCTGCTATTTACTGCCTGTGTGTCCAATGGGCAATTCATCTGCCTTCCATATACCTCACTTCTCTCTGGGAAGAAGATGGATTTGGACTCTACAAGGTCTCTTGAAGAAAGTGTAGGAGATTAGGCTGAAGCTATGCTGATCCCACAGCATTCTATAAGCTGTCTTTTGGTTCCAGGCCCAGTTCATTGATCTGTTTTTTCTCTCTTTTGTTGACAATGGACGGGTGTTCAGAGATATAACTTTTCCACAGAGAGCTGCTTTGGCTGCATCTCAAAAGCTTTGGTATGTTCTCTCACTGTTGTCATGTTCTTTGGTGAAATTATCTATTATTTCTATAATTTGTTCCTTGACCCAAAAGCTGCTTTTTTGGAATTAATCCATGGTTTTGGATTTCTTGACTCTTTTCTCTCACTCTTCCCAAAACCAAGGGGAGGGGATCCTGAGTACTTGAACTCTGGAGAAACAGGGTTTTATTGCAATTAAATTGCTAAGGAGTTAATTATAATTAAATTGTATGGTATTTTGGGAAATCTGTCACTTCTCTGAATCAGCTCTGACAGTGAGACTGAAATGACACAATAATTAAAAATTCCAATGTAGACATTTAGGGGCAATTTCCTTCTACGTTGGATTACATTGGTTTACTTCCTGAAAACTTCTCTTTCTTGCACAATCTCCTGCATCCTCCTATAATTAAAAGCCCACCAATGGCAACACAACCAGCTGGTTAGATTTCCACTCTTATAATGTTGTAATATTACACCAGAGATACTGATCAATATTAGTTCATGATATCTTTCTCCTGTCATTCCTTCTCTAATGGTCATTTAAAAAATCTTACCTTCTGTTTTGTTTTATTTTAATTTAACTTAATTAAGAAAAGTTTTCCATGGTTACATGATTCATGTTCTTTCTCTGTTTCCAACAGCACAATTCCATGACATGTGTCATTGATCAAAACCTATTTCATTTACCTTGTCTTTTAGAATTGATACAAGTATCAGTTCTAAGGCAGAAGAAGGGTAAGGGCTATGCAATTGGGGTTAAGTGACTTGCCCAGGGTCACACAGCTGGGAAGTGTGTGAGGCCAGATTTGAACCTAGGACCTCCCATCTTTAGGCTTGGCTCTCAATCCACTGAGTGTGACTATGAGCAAGTTTTGTTATTTCTCTGGATCTTGGTTTCCTAATCTACAAAATGGGAGATGAGAATTCCTGTATTCTTAAGACATGAATAAATATGTAATATCAACTATTCGTAGTTGTCATCCATTATCCTAATAAAAGCTAATATCTAATAGTTAGTATTTATATAGCACCTTAAGATTTGCAAAATGCTTTACAATGTTTCCTCATTTGATACCTGACAAAACCTTGCAAGGAGGTTCTATTATTACCTCTGTTTTATAGATGAAGCAGAAGTTAATTGAATTAATTAATTTAATTCAATAAATGTTTATTAAGTACCCACAAAGTGCCAGGCACTGTGCTAAATATTAGAGATACAAAGAAGAAAAAGACAGTCCCTGACCTTGGGGAGCTTATAACCTAATGAAGGAAGGCAGTACACAAAAGGAAGCTAAAAAGTGGGGCGGGAGGCAGGGCATGATAGAATGTTCTGTGGGGTCAAAACCAAGCTGAGCTGCTGATGGAGAGTTACCTGAGCAAAGAGAGAGTTAAGTGACAGCTAGTAGGTGCCTGAAGCTGGAATTGAATTCAGGTCTTCCTGGCTCCAAGTTCAGTGTTTGAAACACCATACCACCTACCTCAGAGATATGCTTTCACATTCTTCATACAAGGAATGGCCAGACCTTTTGGCCTGATTTAGTGAGATTTTAACACAATGTCAGAATATTGTAGTCTTGACATTACAACCTAAATAAACCCTCTTACTGCTTCCTCTTATGTGCCTGCCATGTATACTTTTAGTGCCTCCTCATTCAAAGGATTTGGAAATTATTGTTGGGTATTTTTATGGCCAGCATTTTTGGGATGATATATTTTTATACTGTCATTGCTACATCGATTTCTTTGTGCCACTGTTGGCCATTCGATTATGAGCATCCATAGAACAGAGTCAGTATCTGTACTCTTGTTTTAGTCATCAACACCAGCACAATGGAGTGACTATTGGGGTTGTTTTTGCTTCTTTTGAGGAGAGTGGGAAAGGGAGGAGCAGATGGGGAACCAATGAGAAGCTGATCCTATGTTCCATATCCCTTGGATACTTGGACAGGATATCTATCTCCAAACTGTTTTTTTTTCCTAGTCTATCTATCTGAATCACATCTCTCTTAGCATAAACTCTTCTACCTTTCATGGTATTGTGTTTCATTCATATACCACAATGTGTGCAGCCATTCTCCACTATAACTTTGTGCTGTCAGTGTTCCTGGGAAGGGAATATTCCAAGAGCTATTTTATAAGATGGTAAAGGTCATACAGGCCTGGCATGCACCAAAGTTCTTGGCAGATGTGACTGTGTCATAAGGTTAATGGTAGATGAGTCCTTCATAGAACCTTCTAGACCTTGCCTACTCTCAGATACATCTGTCTCAAAAGTCATGGGAACTTGGTAGCCAAAGATCTAGAGGCTCAGAAAACAAGTCTCACATTAAATTTATAATCCTTTCCATCAAATTTGTTCTTCTTCCTGACCTCCCTATTTCTAAAGGTAGTAGTAGGCAGTAGAAAGTATCCAGTCTCAAAATGGAACACAATTCCATATTCCAGATCTGTCACTAACTGTATTTATGATCTGGGACAAATCATTTAACCATTATGGACCTGAGTTTCTATATTTACAAAATGAGAAGTTGGTCTGGATGACCTATCAGCATGCTTCTAGATATAAATCTATGATTCTATGATTTGGAAGACTTAATCTCCATCTTGTCTATCCCTCAGCTTTCCCATCAACAACACCAGCTCTCACTTCTCTTTTCGATTGTGAATTTTTTACTCCACCCTGCTTAGTCCTTAGAATTCTAGCAACCAGGAATGCATACACCCCCACTTAAGGATTAACTGTAGGGGAGGATGGCCTATGACTGGTATGTGTTAGCAAGTGACAAATCAGAAACAACTGACTGACCCCCTGGGCTATCCTAAGCCAAGTTTAAGCCATCATTGGTACATGTGAGATACAGGAAGTGATGTAAAGAACTGCCTTTATATTTCATGTCACTTCCTTTGGTGGTAGAGTTTTATTGGGAGGAGCTCTGTAGCGTGGTTTAGGTGAAGCAGTTTCCCTGAATGGCCATTTGGTGAATGATAAGGCTGACTCTCCTTTTCCTTGACCTTCTGAAGGCACTGTCCTCCAAGGAGGCCCCTCATATTGGAGGAGACCTCGTGGCTAGAAACTGAGATAGATTTAATCTTCTGAGAAGGCCCCTTGGCTGAGGCCTCTGAACTCCCCCTGACTTACGCCAGGCAGGACAAAATCTTCTAACCTTTCCCACTTCTTCTTAAATTCTTCCTTCTATTGTAAATAAACCAACATAAAATCCCATACTGATTTGAGTATTTCATTGGGTTTGAATTTAAATCCCTGGCAACCACAAATACAATATATTCAGTCTCAACCCCTAAATTTTACCCCTAACATGCTAAGGACTATCCCAGAGGGAGAAAAGTGAGGCTTGGAACACCTGATTGCTGTATTAGCAAAAGGATAAATGCTTTTTGAAGGCTTCTACTTTTAAATCCACTTATTACTACCAAATTGCCAAATTCATTGGCTTTTTCTCAGTCCTTATTCTTGTTGACCCTTCTGTTAACCACTAACTCTGCAGACCTCTTCTTCATTCTTAAAACTTTCACTTTCTGAAACTTTCATCACAAGTTGCTCTTCTGGCTCTTCTTCTGTTTCCTTCTCTGGCTCTTTCAATAGCTTTTAACCTCCTTGGACCAAATGACTATGGACATGACACAAGGCTCTGATCGCTGGACTTCTTTCTCTATACCTTTGCATCACAGACTTTATCCACCTTAAGTCCAAATCAACATACAATAAGTGCCTTCTTGTAGAAAGCTCTGAAGGATGTATAAAGCTTATGGAAGACATAATCCCTGCCCTTGTATAGCATACAGTTTAGTAAGGTCTTCAGCTTCGATTTCCTTGTTGTGATTTTACATATCTGGATCTTTAGTTCTAACTTTGCTTCTGGTTCCTTGTGGTAGTACTAAGCCTTATCCTCTTTTACCTCTACTAGCAGCTGCCACTAGACATAGGTAGGCTGAGCTTGTTTCTTTTCTTCACTGGAAGGGAAAATGGAACTGTCTGGGATCATCATCTTTCATTGGTGCTCTTCTGGAAGTATTTTTTAATAGTTGACTCAAGATAAAAGTAGTTCACTCTGACATTATTTCATGAGGGGCCTCAAGTCATACTCATTTCACTTTCAAACCATCTAGATTGGACTCTATGACTTCTTTTTCATCTTCTTTTATTGAAAACTATTTCCTTCTCTCTTACTATCAATTCTAAGACAGAAGAGCAGAAGGGCTAGACAACTGGAGTTGAGTGACTTGCCCAGGGTCACACAGTTAGGAAATATCTAAGGCCAGATTTTAACTCAGGTCCTGCTGACTCCAGGACTTTGGTGAGACTTTTTTTTAACAGCAGTCTTGTTCACATGCAGATAGATATTTTTCTCCCAGCCATCTCACCCTGTAGTTTTGTTCTCTTTTATGTTTTCTATCTTCCCCCCTTACTTAATTAGTTTGTTGCATTAAAATTCCCAGGTAATTCTCTCCCCTCCCTGCACTAGAGAAGGCATCATTTGACAAAAAGATGTATGCCTATATAAAACAATGTCTTGCTTATTTCTATTCATAGTTCTTTTTTTGGAGGTTGATGTACACTGACCATTTTTCAAAGAATATTTCTGTTGCTGTCTTGCTGACAGTAAAGAACATCATAGATACTTTGATTTGTATACCTAATACAGTTTCTGACACATAGAATACATTTGATAAATATTCTGTCTGTCTGTCTGTCTGTCTGTTTGTTCTTTTTGAGGGCAAATTCTAAGGATCTGAACTTTGTAACTCATTGTACCAAAGTCTGAAAAGTCAGGTTACCAAAATAGTGATGCTCACTTCTTGGAGCCCCAATGACAAATTCTGCCTCAATGCTGGGCTTTTAGTTTCAGTGATAGGATAACACACATTCACCTGCTCCCATGTAGTTCTCTTTCCTCTCTGTTTCTCCCATAGTTCCCATGCACAGAAGGTTTTTATTTATCCTGGCATGAATGGGTATTACTGTTCAGACCTAGAGAAGTTATGTTTTTATCAAGCTGCATGTTCTTCTAGGAGAGGATATATTTCATCTATTGGGCCAATAGTTCTCCATTTTATGGACCCTTGGGGAAAGGTGCAAGACAGATTATACTTTTGCCTGAAGCATTTGATTGGGTAAGGAATAGGATAGACTCACAGACCCTCAGCATAGGAAGGGACCGCATGTCTCCCAATATATGCCTTAGCAGTAATCTCTATGTCTTGCCCTGGGCTAGCCTGAATACCACCCAGTTCTCTTGGTAGAAGCCTTAAGAGTTCTGCATGTTTGACGGGTATTGTGAGTGTACATGGCATTAAATGATACTGCTAGAGCCTGGGTATGTCAGTAAAAGGGTAACAGCTTCGTGGCGGAGGGTGCAAGGACACTGTCATCTATGGTTCCAAGGGCTCATTTAAGGAGCGTTAGGATCTAGCCCTTCATGCAGATTTTAGGAACTAGTCCCTGCATGAGTGGACAGAGTTTCTAGGAGCAAATCATGTTTTGTTAAAAGGAAGTGTGACTGGAGAGCAGGAAGTAAGAGAAGCAAATCTATGAATGGAGAGAAAGAGAATAGAATGTAGAATAGGATGAATGAAGCTATGGATGGAGTAAGAGGGACATGAGGGTGCAGAGGGAACTGGCCAACCTTGGCTGGCCACTGAAGCCTGATCTCAGAAGAACTATGAGGGGCTTAATTCTCCTCCCTTGGCAACAACACCAGGCTTGAAGATTCATGATGAGAGAGCTCAGTCAGCACCTTCACTACAGCAATATATCTGAAGGGTAAGTTTCAAAGCTCTCCCTGGTCTCTGCAAGAGAACCACGAGTGCTTGGCAGGACTCAAAGGATGGCCAGTGACAGGTATAGGCAATATTCTCAATTATTACTGATAATGACAAGTCACTGGAGTTGTGAAAAGAAAGACCATACTGAATGGAGAGTTGTGTATTGAGAATTATTGTTCAGAGCCAACCTGCCATGATAAAGGCCCTTTAAGTGAGGCTGAATGGATTTCCATCATGTGTGGTGCCATTCACCAAAGGCTGTCTCATGCTTTGAGTTGATACTCAGCTACCTTGTAGCTTATGGATGCTGGTTCTGTTTTCTTGCTATCTAGACCCACTGCAGGGAATATATAAAGAAAAAATGCTCAGATTCCTCTGATCTAAGACCCATCATGAACATCTAATTTAATAAAAGTGTCCCCAGGCTTCTGCCAAGGGAAGAACTTAAGGAACCAAGTTTAAGTCAATCCAGCTACCTGTGAAAAAAGGAACGAGCATCCACTCATACTTGGCACCTGCCATTCCTGTTCCTTTTCCATTGAAGGAGAATGAACTTATGTATACCTTAAGTCCAAACAGGGAATTTATTCTGTCACTTTAAGCCCTTTAGCTAATAGCCAGACCAACTCTTGCAGCATTGGGGCAACAATGGAAGAAAAGGTTTCCCTGGGGATTTTGAAAATGCCTTGTCAGAGACTTTGGGACTGTCTGGTGCTCTGGAGTGATTGCTCCTGCCAGGGAAGGTTGTGGAAATCCAATCATGTTTGGGAATACAGAAGTCAGCAACTCAGAGCCCTGTTCAGGGCTGGTGAAATGAATCAGCCTTTCACTAGTGTTTATAATTAAGGAATTTCAAATGGATTGGTTCAGGCTTTAGAGTGACTGGCCCTTCCAGTCAGAAAGGTTTGGCAGAAATTTAAATATATATATATTAGTTGAGAAGTCTGGTCCTTTCTAGGAAGAGTTTGAAAGTTAGGGATTAGAGAATGAGGAGGGATCTAAAAGGTCCATCCATCATAGAGGAGGAGGGATGAGCTGAATGTTGAAAATAGCTTAGATTTCAGATAGAAAGAGACGAGGAAATGGGGATCTAAATAGCAGGAGCAAACTAAGAGGAAGATGTTGAAATGTGTAAGGCTTGGTGGAGGGAACAGTCAGTTTGCCAGAGATGGGGGTACAGGGGAAGCTGACCAACCTTGGCTCATCACTAAACCCTGATCTGAGAAGAAGTGTGAGGGTCCTAATTCCCTTCCCTTGGCAACAACACTAGGCTTGAGCATTCATGATGAGAAAGCTTGGTCAGTGTCTGCATTGCAGCAATATAGCTGAGGGAAAAGTTTCAGAGCTCTCTCTGGTCTCTGCAAGAGTGTAGTTGAAATATGAGTTTAAGGGTAACAACAACAACAATTTACATTTCTAAGGTGTTTTTTGTATTTGCAAATCATTTTCCTCACAAAGCAGGCAATATAATAATTACCCTAACTTTAAAGATGAGGAAAGTCAGAGAACACAAATAATCAGTTCGAGATCAAAGGATCAAAATGCCATAGATTTAGGGATAGAATGAATCTCAGAGCCATCCAGTCCCACTCTCCCTTCCTCCTTCTCCTTTTCCTGAGGAGGTACAGAAGTGATAATATCACACAGGAAATAAGTAGCAGAACCAGGATTCTCTTATTTCAAATTCAGTGTCCTTTGTACTGTACAATTAGTATGAAATAAAAGCCAGGACTTGAAACCAGAGCTTCTGCCTTCAAATCCAATGCTCTAACCACTACACCATATTGGGGAACAAGAAGTTGGTGCCAGAACACGAATACCAATCACAGGATTTGGGCTTTCATTCTAGGGATCCACTTGAGGTTTTTTTTTTCAATTGAAAAATTTTATTTATTTAATTCATTAATTTAGAATATTTTTCACAGTTGAGGTTTTAAAGCAGGGGAATAACATGACGAAAGTGATTCTTTAGGAAGAATTTTTTTAGAAAGATTTTGTCAGTACCAATATGTTGGATGGGTTGGAGAGGGAGGAAATTTAGGGACCAATAGTTTAGGCTATTATAGATAAGGACTTGAACCAAGGTCTCACCATGCAACAGGCATGGCAAGATTGGGGGTGGGGGGCATGTAATTATGTTGAACACCTGCAAGAATGTAGAAAGGTACAACAGGCAGGTGGAATCATGGAACTGCCATTTAGGAAGGAGGGCAGAGCTAAGATGTCAATTTGGAAATCATTGAAAGAGATAAAAGTTGGAGCTATGAGAATGAATGAGTTCTATGAGAATCTCTCTCTCTCTCTCTCTCTCTCTCTCTCTCTCTCTCTCTATATATATATATATATATATATATAAAACTGTATATGTACACTTATATATACAGATGTGTGTATGTGTCTCTCTCTGCATCTCTCTGTGCATTTCTCTGTCTCTATTGCTCAGAAACACTGAAATACAGACAGACAGACAGACAAGTACAGAGATAGACAGAGACAGAAGAGGAGTTTAGAGACAGTAGCAAAATGCTAAGGAATAAACTATGAGAAATGCCCAGAGTCCCAAAGTAAGAGAAGGAAAAAAGCTGATGGAGAGGTCCCTTGGTAAATGAACTACTTGGTGAGTAAAATGTCATAGAATCCAAAGAAAGTTTCATTCTCAAGAAGGACAGAGAAGTGAATAACAATAATAACTCACATTTATATGGGATTTTTAAAGGTTACAAAGTACTTTAAACCATGCCAAGTATTGCCAAGAGATGGAAAATGAGGCTGAGAAGAAGCCAATAGATCTATCAAGTAGGGGGTCACTCGTAACTTTGGACAGTAGAGTTGAAGTAGAATGGTTATGACCGAATAAAATTTGCTAGGTGAATGGGACAGAATTTATGATCATTGCTCTGACATAGCCTCAGGGAAAGGGGATAGTTTCAGAAAATACCATTAGGCATGCAGTAATAGTTTAGCCTAAGGCATAGAACTGTCATTGGCTTATTCTCCATTGGCATTCTGAGTGCTAAAACTGATGGGCAACTTGTCTAAACAGAGAGAGGCCCTTGTGATCTACATGAAACAGCCTTTCCTGGTTATCTTCCCCCATTGGGAAAACCACCAAAGCAATAAAAGATATACTGATGGAAGACCCCTGGGGACCCTGTGCACTTACCAAGAATACGGATGATGTTTTGGGGTCTAGAAGAGGTTCTGAACGTGTTTCCCTATGGCAGTTACCCTGATTATAAATATCCTAAAAGATTAAGGGCTGCTTCAAAGCCCTACAGACTCATGGATAATATGGAGGAACAAGAAGAGACAGAAAAGAGAAATGAGGATTCCACTGAGAGATGTTCAGGTGTTGGTCTGGATACTAAGGAAGCCTTCCCTGTAAAGGTATTTTCTTGCCCTTGCAGTGAAGACATGGTTTTCTAGTCCCAAGGAAGTTGGTACCAAAGAAGGAAGGTGGGCAAAGTGGCATTCACAGGACAAAGTCCTGGAGAGCTGATCCAACCTGAAAGTCCTCAGAGGCAGGTGTAGTGGACACAGTGATGGAGTTGGAGTTGGGAGTTCTGGGTACTCTTTAAACCTCAGTTCCCTCATCTTTCACATAAATGCTTCATAACACTTAAAGTGCTGCAGAAGTGAGCCTTAATTCATTTTGCACTCTCTTCTTTTGAAAAAAGATTTAAATTACGAACTGGATAATTATCAACAAACAATGCTCAAAATTATCCTATAAATCCAGGCCAGCCCAATTCAATCAACACAGCAGGAGCACATGACTTTGCAACAAAGAATCTCCAGATGGAGGTTGGCCTGAATATGAATTTTTGAAGGGAAAATAGAAAAGGAGAAAAATTCCATAGAAGCTCCAAACCTGTTATATTACTCTAGTAATTCTCAAAGTGTGGTGGTGGTAGTGGAAGTGGGCTGCTTCATAAGGTGTCCATGAGGTCAAAATATTCTTACAATGATGCTGTTTTGATTTCCAACATGGCAAATATTGATCTATGTAACCCATGTACACAAAAGCTCTTTGGGTTCCAAAATGATTTTTAAGAATGTAAAGGAGTCCTAAAACCAAAAAGTATGAGAATGGTTCACACAGAATTATGTTCTTAAATAGAGTTCTGTTCTACAGCATAATTCCTGGAGCCTTTTCATACTCAGATTTTATAGTGAGGATTGAAGATTGTCTTGTCCAAGCCCTTCATTTATAGATGAGGAGACTGATGTCCATGGAAGTCAAGTCAAGTGCCCAGAGTCACATATAGGTAGGGAATCGTAATGGAGACCTGGAATTTGAATCCAGATCTTTTGACTCCAAATTGTTGTCAGGGTTTTTTTTTTCTCCATTTTGAAATATTTTCTCATTGATATATTTAGCACTTCCTAGCTATGTGTCCTTAGGCAAACCATTTAATCTCTGCGGGCCTAGGACTCCAGGTGTGGTGCTTTATCCAGTGAGGCACCTAGCTATCCATCATAGGCATTAATCTCTATAAAAGCCTTGGAGAGCCAAGGCTGAGCTCAAGAGTTTGGCTGTGGGGACACAATGGGAACTATCAAAAATGGTACCATGGCTTATGCCATCTTTCTGTGACTGCAGGTCCAGGAGAAAGGTGAGGATAAAATGGGATACCGAGTAAGTCCTCAGGAACTAGAAAGCGTCAATAAACACAAATGCTCATTATCCATTCAGAAAACCAAAGTGAGTAGAAAATCCAGCCATACAACTGCAACCAAAGGTCGAAAGTAGGTCAGTCTTAGGGAATGCTCCCAGAAATGTATTAGGACAACTTCTGTAGGGATCATGGGGGAACACTGATTTCAAATTAGCCAGAATCAAGTTTTCATGAAGATTACAAACTTCCCCACAAAGCTTGCTCTTGGAAGAGCCAAATAACTCACTTAATGTAGCACTTAACTCTGTATCTCTTGTCATTTCAGAGGCAACTCAGAGATGGCACAGTTTACACTTGTCTGGGGAAGGTGTGGGTTTGGGAGTGGTCCTTTACTTCTCTCTTTGCTTCTTTCTGTTGTTTTCTTTTTTCCCTTTTCTTCCTTCCTTCCTTCCTTCCTTCCTTCCTTCCTTCCTTCCTTCCTTCCTTCCTTCCTTCCTTCCTTCCTTCCTCTCTCTCTGCTTCCTTCTTCCCACATTTATTTCCTTCTGCCTTTCTTTCTCTCCTCTTAACAGGAGAATAAGCAACTCAGTATTGCACCAAATGTCCAATAAGCTTAAAGGTTTATAATATCCTTCATAGGCAGTTACAGAACCAGACAGCTCATTTGGAATTCCTGACACAGACTAGCTTTCAGCCAATCCACATTCATCTTGTTCCCAGACCTCTCATTCTGTGCCTCACTCACAGACTCCTGCCCCCCCTGCCCCCACTCTCTGGGGATCTTTTTAATGCATTGGCAAATCACGTGTTTACAACAGATGGGAAAGAATGTCTTTAGTCACATCCATTTCTGGTCTTTCCTAGGTGGAGTATCACATTCCTGCCCCACAGCCCTGAACTTGCCAGGGCATAGTTACACTTACCAATTGGGAGGGGTCTCAATTGCCTCATCCTTCCCTGAAATGTCAGCTGTGGCATCTTGCTGTTTCTCAACAGTGATCCCAATGATGTGCCTTTTCAAACTGACTATCTCCCACACTTAGAATGCTCTCCCTGCTCACCTCTTTCTTCAAGACTGAGCTCAAGAGAGGCAGCTAGGTAGCTCAATGGATAGAGAGCCAATCCTGGAGTTGGTAGATACTGGTTTTAAATCTGGCCTTAGATACTTCCTAGTTGTTTGACCCTAGGCAAGTCACTTAACTCCATTTGTCTGGCCCTGGCCCTTCTGCCCTAAAGTTGTTATTAGGACAGAAAGTAGGGATTAAGGGGAAAAAAAACCCTCAACTCTGAACTCTCCTTCTGGAGGTGGCCCTTCTCAAGTTCCTCTGCTCTACTCAGTACATATGTTGAATATTCCTAGTTATCTGTATCTTCTCCCCTCCTTGAGGGCAGGGACTGTTCTTTCTGGTATCTCTTTGGCATCCCCTGGGTTTAGAATAGTGCCTGGCACATAGTGTTTCAGAAATGTTGGGATTGAAATTGGCTTCAAAATAAAGGAGTTGGAAGAGATGGCCTCTCAGGTCCCTTCCTAGGAAGAGAGAATAGACTTTTTTTCAAAGAGCAGAAAAACACACTCTTGATCTGACAGGCAAGACTTGGGTCAGTGCTGGGAAATCCTACCTAGAGAGGTATCCCTAAGCCCCTAAGTGGGGGAAAAAGCCAACAGGCAATAGCAACAAAAATACACCTTCTGTTATTATCATTATTACTATTTTTAAACAAAAGGCAGCCAGTTAATAAGCTCTCGAGGAGGGAAGGACTGTTAAATATTAGCCTGGTGGGACGCCAGTCATTAGTTCAGCCATAATTACAGCTTCCAGAAAGGAAGCAGGGAGGGACACTTTGTTTATCCATCAGATTGCAACTGTTCTTACACAAATGCCAATAAAAAAATGAATCTAAGGGGAGAAGAACAGAGGGCTCTCAGGGTTAAACTTCAAAGCTTCTAGCTAAGTGGAAGCTGTTTTATGATTTTTATTGAAGCTGGCACCTTCTCCCCAGCAGAGCAGCTCATCCAAGCCAGGGGTGATTGTTCACCATGGATTCCCTGCATTCTTCAAAGTGACAATGATCAAGTCACTCCCCTGCTCAAAAATCTGCAGTAGCTCCCCTCTGGTTATTGAGTTAAGTCAAAGCTTATGAATGGGGCACTCGAGTCCCTCTGAACTTTGACTTGCTCTGGTCTTACCACCTAGTGATCCATTTCATTCCTGCAGTCCCCTACCAGACTGGCTTACTCCCCAAAGTCACCCCTGTCTTTTGTTCATGATGCCTCCTATGCCTGGAATAAACTTCTTTCTGTCTCTGCCCTTTAACAATCAACCCATTTCTCAAGATCCAGGTTAAATGATATCTCCTTTACAAAACCGTCCCTAGCTCCTCACATCTCTGACTCCCTCAAAAACCAGAAGTAATCTTCCTCTCCTTGAATCTCTAATCACAGTATTTCTGACCTTACCTCTAAAATCATCATTCTAAATCACACTATAGTTATATGTGAACATGTTTATAATAATATCCAGCATTTATGTATATAGCACCTACTATGTTTTAGGTATCAGGTTAAGTGCTTTACAAATGCAAGCTCACTGCCCCCACTAAATTGTAGATTCCTTGAGGGCAGAATTTGAGTTTCTTCATCTAGGGCAGGGGCAGGAATGGCCAGGGAGCTAGGGATTGACTTCATAAAGAGACATTAGGAAGAATGGGGAAATGAATAATAATGGGAAGACAGAGCTAGGAGATGGGATGCCCAGTGGGAGAGAAAGAATTCAATTCGACAGGTATTTATAAAGCCCCTATAATGTGCTTGGTACTCTGCTAGGGTCTGGGGATCTGAAGGCAAAAATGAACTTGCGCTGTCCTCCAGGAGCTTACGTTCTAATTGGGAAAGTGACAGGCACAGAGATTGAGTATTTTGGCCACTCCTTTTACTGGAGGAACCCTAAGGGCCAGAGACTCTCTCTTCAATTGAAGATTAGGAACCCTAAACCAAGCAAAATGAAGAAGAGGGGTTTAGCCAAGGCTTAGATCATGATGTAGCTGATGTCAAATGGATTCATTTGCTCTTTGATGGAATCATGAATCATCAAGGACGTTAACTAAAAAGGAGAAGCCTGGTTTGCTGTCTCAGCATATCCTGGAATGCCCCCTGGGAGACTTAATGAATGTTCATCTCTAGAGAAACTCTTTTATTCCTGGCAGTGTGAGAAGGTAATTTTTGCTGGCTGGCCTTGGGGCCACCTGTGTTCACTGACTTGTACCAACTAACAAGGTTGCCATTTTCACAATTGACTAATTAGGCCACTTTTACAAAAACCCCATTCATTTTAACTTGCTCTTGTGGATGGGTATCTGTACACTTCTCAGAGCGCTGCTTGGCTTTGGAAAATGGCCATATGTAGACAATAGAGAAATCCTGCATGTCGTCTTTTCCTTCCCTCCCTTTTCCACAAACTTGAATATTCCTAATGATATTACAAAATGTAATTACTTAATGGCCAGTGCTGGCTGACAGATTATGACAGTCCAATGCAGGACATGTGGCCATTTCATTGGCTTAATTAGTCAGAAATTGCCCTCTTAGCAGATTATTTTAATATAGGGGGTGATTTAAGACTTGGCCATTTATTACTTTAAGATATATAATCATTCTGACACATCAGCTGGAAAACACGCTCTCAAAGATGACATTTCTGAGCTTGAAAACTGGGGGAAACCCTCCTAACCTCTAAGCTGCCCATTATCTTTAGCTCACAGTTCCAATTTATTCCTAATACAGGGGCCAGAAGAATAAAGTGAGGGAAAGGGAGAATGGTGGGTTTGGTGTTCTCCTTGCCTGTCGCTGTGAAATATTAGTCTTAATTCTCAAGTGATGGAACAAATCTGGGGCTTCAGATTTTAATAATGAATGAAGGAATGAAAATCTAACTACTTAGAGAACAGTGAGGCCATTGGAGTGGGGGAAGGACAGAGAGAGACACAAAATAAGCCAATTTATTAATACTTTCAGTTTTGCATTTGTCACTCCTCAAAGCCACATGTATTTTTTTAATTGGCAAAGATACTAGAATGGTTTGCCATTTCCTTCTCCAGCTCATTTTCTAGATGATGAAATTGAAGCAAATAGAGTTAAATGACTCATCGAAGGTCACACAGCTAGTATCTGAGGCTGGATTTGAACTCATGAAGATGAGTATTCCTGATTTCAAGCCCAGGGTTCTCTCTCCCCACTGTGTCACATAGTTGCCCTACAGTCATATGGATTTTAAAATATTTGTTTCCTGTGTGCATGTATTCTGTACCATAGTGGAATTTTCATAGAATTAAATTCTAATAATTGGCTGGAAAACTTCAGGTAATTGTTTTTATCTCCGGTGGCCTCAGTTTCCTCATCTATAAAATAAAGGGTTGGATTTTGAAGGTTACTTTCAGCTCTATGATTCTTCGACACTAGAAAAGAGGGAAAAATTCTCTGACTTTTGGGTCTCTTCGTTCTACCCCATGTAGATAGAAGTATCCTTCAGAATTTCTTTGTTACCTCATGTTCCTAGAGCCTTTTCCTAATATATGGAACATAATTACAGAAAGTCCAGTTCTCTTCATTCTAGCTGCCTTCAATATCTTCCTTCTCTCTTCAGCCCATCCTTTACATATTCAGGATGATATAGAAGGAAAAAAAAGGCCACTGGCTTTGTCACCAGAAAACCTAGGTTTGAATTCTAACTATGACATTTACAAATTGTGTGACCTTATTCAAGACACATGACTTCCTTAAGACTCAATTTAATCATCTAGAAAATGAAGCTATTATATATAACTCATAATACCTACTCCACTCAGTGGTAAGGAAAGGACTTTATAAACCTTAAACTACTATATAAGGTTGAGTTATTATTATTGTCAGAGACAAAAGCATATTAATAAATTGCTCCTTCCAACAAGGGCTTCCCTTTTGAATAGCCACCAGGGTGGTGGTTGCTTACACAGTGTGTTTTGACGTAAAAAAGAAAGACCTATGCCAAAAATAATATTTATAGCTGACTATTAATATTATTTAGTGGCTAAGTCTAATAGCTTTTTCTCAGTCCTCCATCCTCTTTGATCTCTCTATAGCTGTTGACAGAACCAATCATTTCTTCCTCCTGGATGCTCCATCTCACTTGGCTTAGGGGGCACTGCTCTCTCCTGTCTCTCTTTCCACCTGTGATCCCTCTTTCTTAGACTCTATCAGGATCATCATCATCATCATCATATAACTCCTAGGCATGGCCATCTTGGGCATTCTTCTATCCTCTCTAACATCTTTGGCAATCCTGCCATACCCTGTGGATTCAGTTAACTATTTCTGTGATAGCTTCAGAATCACCTATAGAAACTGACTCCCAGATCTCTGGATACTGGCCCAATCTCTCTTAAACTCAAGGGCAACATTGCAAATGTTCAGTTTGACATTTTAATTGGGGAGCGGAATCCTATTGGATATACCTTAAACATATACATCCAAAATAGAACTCGTGATCTTTCCTGACCTGCATTTCCTCCAAATCTCTTCACCTCTGTTGAGCATGTACACATCCTTTTCTTTTCTTTAAATCCTTTTCTTGTGTCTTTGAATTGATACTAAGAATCAATCCCAAGGCAAAAGAGTAGTAAGGGCTGAGAAACTGGGGTTAAGTAACTTGCCTAGCATCACATAGCTAGGAGGTGAAATGACTGAGGTCACATTTGAATCCAGGTCCTCGTGACTTCATGTCTGGAGTTCTATCCACTCTGCTACCTAGCTGCTCTTCTACATCCTTTTAGAAAGTCAGGTTCACAACCCAAGTCAGCCTAGAATCTTCACATTCCTCCAGTCTACATCCCCTCCATCATAAAAATCAGTTGCCACATCCTGCCACATTCTTGCATTTGTCACCTTTTTTTTCAACTTACTTAGTTACAACCTACTCCATCAACAAGCATGTATAAAGTACGTACTATGTGCCAAGGGCTGGGCAAAATACTGAGTATACAAAGACAAAAGTCTTTGCCTTTGAAGAGCTTAATAGGGAACTGTCCTTCCTATGAGTCCTGTGCCTTCCCCACAGATATAATTTTGAATTTAATTTTCTATGTACATGTCTCCTCACCTCCAAAGAATGTATGCTTCTTGAGGGCAGGGACTGGTTTGTTTTTGTCTTTGTGTCTCTAGGACCTAACACAGTACCTGGCACATCACAAACAATTATTTTTGAAGAAATCTAAAAAGATCTTGACTTGTGTGTGAATTGGATTTCAATGAGGCAGAGTTGCCTCATTCTCTCTTCCAGTGTCATCGAAGCTCAGCAGCAAGACAAAAGCCAGGATGATCAGCGATGGAGGCAGCATATGGCCGTGGCATCTTACAAACAAGCTTAACAAATGCTTGTTGAATTGAATGAAAAATGACAAGTGCAAAAGATGAACTTTATCTTGTCCCTGTCCTCAAGGAACATCCATTTCATTCTATGCATGGGTACATGAAGATAAATGTAAAACAAGGGTTAGTGTGATGGCGGCAAAGGAGAAGCTCAGCCAAAGTGTTCTGGGAAAACTGGAAGTTGGTGGCATTACTTTAAGCTGGGGTGAGCCTAGCTTTGTGATTTCTGTCAAAGCAAATCAACGATTTGGGGTTGACTTCAAGCAGAGATTATTATTATTTTGTGGGGATAGAACGCCACCTACTTTTTTGTGCAACATCTTATACTGCTCGTGGCAATTCTTCAGGCATTGTCCCACCTTTCAAACACCTTGTCATTTACATGCGGCAGCACAAGGTATTAAAATGTGATTTCTTGGGAATATGAAAAGATTCCTTAGGAAGGCAATTAGTTAACTCCTCCACATTCTTCCTCCTCCCCTCATTCATTCATATATATCACAGCACCCCTTTTTTTTGTCCTGAAATACACAGAAAGATAAAACAGAGATTCATCTTTAGGATGAAGGATCCTTGGGGAAGGGTGGACACTGGTGAGACCAAGGGGTCCAGTCAATATTGTGCTGGAGCCAGCTCATAGTTTAGGAGCTGATTGTTAAAATTTCATTGAGTACTTATAACTTGGACATCATCAAATGTTACAAATCAAGTCCTGATTTATTGTTTTATTGTGATTACCTAGATTAACAAAGAGATGGAGAGAATGTTCATGCTTTATGTTGAAGATAGAAGTGTGTCCTATGTACACTTTTTTTTTTTTAGAGAGCATGTTGTTAAACATTTACCAGCACATCCATGGGCTCAGCCCCCAGCCTAATTCTCTGTGTTGTAGAGATAAAGATGCCCTGAAAATTCTAAAGTGTTTTAGAAATATGGGTTAGGATAAATAGTAATAAATAATAGCATGGTGGTATTATCCAAATTTTACAGATGAAGTAACTGGGGCCCTAAGTCAAATATACCTAGAAAGTGGGCACATAGGAAATAGTCATGATTGAATTGACCCTTCTGTCTCCAGTATCTCCCCTTTCTCACTGATCCTCAATAGCAGCTAAAGTAACCTAAAATCTAACCCTCAAACCAAGGTGGGACTCTACCACTCCTTGGCTAGAGAATCTTCACTGGCTTTGTTTTGTCTCTATAACTTGCCGTTTATAACAGCATGTCTCAATCTTCTTCCTTCCTTCCTGGTTTGTTTTTTCTACTCTCTTCATAAACTCTATGTTCTAGTGAAATGGCTGAGGCCACAATTTGAACCCAAGTCCTTTTGACTCCAGGCCTGGCTCACTGTCTACTGAGCTACCTAGCTGCCCCCAGAGACCCAGTTAAGAATAAAGTTTGGTGGGCTCTGCTCAGGGAACTTCCTTTTCCACACCTGCGATTGAGCCAAATTGGCAGTCTCTCTGGTCCTCACTCACTACTCTCCATCTCTGTTCCTCCATTCCAGAAATGAATCCCCTCTTTATCTCCATCCCAGAGACCCTCACTTTCTTTAGGATGCCAACCCAGGTACCACTGCTTGCAGGAAGCCTTTCCTGATCCCCTCAACTGCCTCCCAAATGATTTTTTTAGAGCCCTCACCTCCCATCTTGGAATCAATACTGTGTATTGGTTCTAAGGCAGAAGAGTGGTAAGGGCTAAGCAATGGGGGTCAAATGACTTGCCCAGGGTCACACTGCTAGGAAGTATCTGAGGCCAGATTTGAACCTAAGACCTCCCATTTCTAGACCTGGCTCTCAATCCCCTGAGCTACCCAGATGCCCCCCAAATGATTTTTTAAATATCTGAGGGGTGGCTAGGCTGTACAATAGAAAGATGGCTGGAGTTGGGGTGAGGAGGACCTGCCGAGCTGCACGGCCCTGATCAAATCAACTTTTTTTTAATCTTAGTTTCTTTTTAAAAATCTATTAACTAGAAAAAATAATATTACCTGTGTCTTGGGATTGTAGGAAGCATCAAATGATTTCTGGTTGTAAAGCACCTAGCATAGTGCCTAGCACATAGCCAGCTTGCTCTTTTCCCTCTCTTGTCCCAGTGAAATAACACATGGAAAGGCCTTTTTGTTATTGTTGCTGCTCAGTTGTTTTTTTAGTCATGTCTGGCTTTGTGACCCCATTAGGGTTTTCTTGGCAAAGATACCATCATGGTTTACCATTTCCTTCTCCAGTGCATTTTATGGATGAGAGAAATGAGACAAACAGTGTTAAGTGACTTGTCTGGAGTCACACTAGTAAGTGTCTCAGGCTGGATTTGTACTCCTGATGTTCTATCCACTGTGCCCCCAGCTTCCAGTAAAGCACTTTGCAAGCCTTAAAATTTTAGCTATTGTCACTAGTCTATAGAGTAGGGGGTGGGCCCCCAAATGCATCAGTTAGATAATAAATTATTAATATATCACATTATCAATATAATTATTAATTTATTATTAATATAATATATTTATACATTCATTTACATTTATATATTTATAAATATATTAATATGTATATATATATAAAATACACACATATATATATAACTGAAACTAAATGGATATATGTGTGTATGTATGTATATATCAGTAGGTCTTAGCCATGCATGGCAGATCTTGGAATTTATCCCCTATGGATACAGGGTCCTTCTGTATTAACAGTATCCTTTTCCTAGAGGCAGCTAGATGGTTCAATGGGTAGAGCACCAGGCTTAGAGTCAAGAAGACCTGGGTTTGAATCCTTCCTAGTTAGATGACAGTGAGCAAGTCACTTAACTTCTTTGCCATTGGGGAAGGAAATGGGAAACCAATCCAATGTCTTTGACAAGAAAGAAGATTTGGACACAACCAAAAAGATGGAACAACAACATTCTTGTCTTTCTCCTCCTCCTTGTCACTACCATCACCATTAAACCTTTGGGGATCCCTGATGATTCATAAAACCTTAGGGGACCAAGAGGGACTCTAGGTAGGCAAGGAGAGCTGTGGGGCTGTGGACTTCTGGCCTGCATGGGAGTGATATGAACTGTTAAAAATGGATCTCACTGCACCCCTTTCCCACAGCTCAGAAGCCCTGACCTAATAAAGACTGTCTCTTAAAGCTACCGAGGAGCAGCAGAGAGCCAAACCTAACTACTGCTCTGCACCATCTATCTAAAAAAAGAAAACCAAAACTTTTGGTAAATAAATATGGAAAAAAAAGTCTTACCAGTGAGCCATGGAAAGGAGACATTCTGGTTTAGACTCACAGGCACAAAATACAGAGATCAAACCAATTTCGAGAGAAGACCTGGGTGGGTGGGGGGCAGTTAGTTGGCTCAGTGGATGGAGGGCCAGGTCTGGAGTTGAGAGGTCCTGGGTTTAAATCTGGCCTCAGACACTTCCCAACTACATGACCCTGGGCAAGTCACTTAACTCCCATTGCCTAGCCCTTACTACTCTTCTGCCTTGGAACCATTACACAGTATTGATTCTAAGAGAGAAGGTGAGGGTTTAAAAAAAAACAAACCCAAAGACTTGGGAGTTGAGCTGGAGGGTTTTTGGTCTCAAAACTGGATGGATGGAAGGCTGGACACTGGCCTGATGAGGGTAGGCACAGCATTGGAGAAAAACTACTGGATCTGGAGTCTGAGAAGCTCAGAGCTCATCAATCAATCAATATGCATTTATGAAGCACCTACTGTTGCTCTGCACTGGGGGTATAAGTACAAAGAAGAAAATGATCCTTACTCACAAGGAGGTTATACTCTATAGGGGAGAGAAGTTCATATACAAACATGTATAATATTTTTTAAAAAGTTAATAAATACAAATATATACAAAGTAGTCACTTACAATATAACAGATACATATACAATATAAAGTCTTTACTTTGCTACATATGGTTCATGTGAGCTTGGATAAGTTCCTTCTCCCAGTTGTTAGACTCATGATTTCTAAGGTTCTAAATCTATCATGTGGGCAGTTGAAAACTATATGTCTGAAAGACCATTGGGAGGAATATGCTCTCTAAAATGTAAAGTGTGGCAGAATGGAACTTGGGAGTGAGATTTGTCTCTGCTTCAGACACTTACTAGCTGAGTGACTCTGGCCAAGTCACTTATAAATATATATATATATATATATTATATATATGTACATATATATATATATCTGCCTCAGTTTCCTCATCTATAAAACAGGGATAATCATAGCACTCAGGGTTGTTGTAAAGATCCAATGAGATAATATCTGTAAAGCCCTTAACACAATGCTTGGCACATAGTAGCAAACAATAAATGCTTATCACCCCCTTCATTTTCCATGATGTACTGCTCTCTCTCTAATTTGGCTGTGATCACTTAGAAAAGTTACAAGCCTAGCTTGGTTCCCTGAGACAGCTTATGCACTTTGACATAAGCAGAGTGCAAATCCCCGTCTCCTGGATTAGAGGATTAGATCATTAACAACACACACACACACACACACACACACACACACACACACACACACACACACACACACAGGATTTGGACAGCTCCTGGAAGCAAGCTGAGCCAGACCATTAATGCCTGTTATTATTAGCGACAGTTTTACCCATAAAGAGGAACAGATTGAAATCTTTTACTAGTATATGTGTACACATGTATCTCCTCCTTCATCAATGCTCTCCAGCTTCTTACAACTTCACAATTTAGGCTTAAAACTTTAGCAAAATTCTTTTATCGTTGGCATATTTTAATGATATTTCATGAAATACAGTTCCTAAAGGAAAGGTCTCACCCTGTCACTGCCCCACTTGATAAACTACCATGGATTTTTAGGATAAAATATGAGTTGTTTAACATGAAAAGCCTTCTATGATTTATTTTCAATCTATTTTTCTAGCATGATGATATAATATTATACATAATATCTTACATATATAATATTATATTTTAGCTCATTTTATCTTCATAACAACACTGGGTGGGTGGATGCTTTGATTATTCCTGTTTTACAAATAAGGAAACTGAGGCACTGGGAAATTTAGGTGACTTGCCTAGGGTCACTTAGCTAGTGTCTGAGACAGAATTCCAACCCAAGTTGAACTCACTCCCATGTCCTGTTTCTACCATCTTTATTATACAAGACTCCCATGATGCACTCTATGGTCTGGCCAGGCTGGTCTTCTAGCTATTTCATCTCCATCTTTATATCTCTGCACAGGGTCATCCCTCATCCTTAGAGGGCATCCCTTCTTCACCTCTGCCTCTCAGAATTCTTGCTTCCTTTAAAGCTCAGCTAAAGGGTCATCTTCTATGTGAAACAGTTTCTCATTTCCCTGTGCTACCCCTCAGCTGATGCTGTCTTTTCCTCCTTCTAATAATTACCTTAGACAGGGCTATGTAATAGCTTGAGCACTTTTTAAAACCTTTGCTTCCTATCTTGAAATTTATATTAAGAATTGGTCCAAGGCATAAGAGCAGTAAGGTTTAGAGAACTGGGGTTAAGTGACTTGCCTAGGGTAACCCAGCTAGAAGTGTCTCAGGCCAGATTTAAGCCTAGGACTTCCTTTTCTCCAGGTCTGGCTCTCCGTCAACTGAGTCACTTACCTGCTCCTACCTTGAGCTTGTAAAGCTAAGATCTGCATGAAGACTTTTGGAAGATGCTGTATTTATTCTGAATCAGTTATATATTCCTATGTGTGTATATCAAACTCAAATAGAACAAGAGGTCTCTAAATACACATCAGGATCCCTACGGGCTGCATGTTGACTAAATTGTAAATGTAACGCTGTCTATGTTTTATTGCATTTTGTTAAATATTGCTGATCTGGTTTGGGTTGCACTTGGGAGTTTTGTGAACTGCACGAGCTGTGTGTGCAATATCTCTTCTGTCTCTCCCCATAGAATGTAAGTTCTTGGGGGGGCAGGGGCTAATTTCATTTTTGGCTTAGGCTTCCCAGTGCTCGCACAGAGTTGGGGCTTAAAAATGCTCATTGCCTGATCGATTGCTTCTGAAATAAAGCATGTTCATTTTTCCTACTGTGAGGGTGCACAATGTCAGAATGCACAGAGCTGAGTATGTGATAAAAGTTAGAAGGTAATGAGAAGAGGAAGAAGCTGATCTAGCTTGCCTACATATTCGCTTCCCTTCGGTGGGGAAGATGAGAGGACAAGGATGAGTAAGTGAGAAGGGACATGGCTTTTCCCCTTAGGAATGGCACAAGGGGAACAGTAACAGACTGAGGTTCTAGTCCAACTTCTCTTGCCAACAAGCTGTGTGACTCCAGACAAACCAGACACCCTCCCTGGATCTCGGTTGATATAACTATAGGAGGGAAGGAAATAAAAAGAAAGGAAGGGATGGGGGAAAATAATACCTACCTTATTTACATCATATGGTTGTTCTGGGCTTCTATAGATTGAGAGCAAAAGGTGAAAGGGCTTTGAAAAGATCTAAAAGTAAGATATAGCTCCTCCTCTAAAGGAACATCATCTTAAGCCTCACATTTTCCCACCCGGCTGGAACCAATGACCATATTTTACATACAATTACACTTCAACTTATGGGCATTTAAATAATACAATCATTGCAAAAGATTCATCATTTGTACTAATTAGGAACTAAAGTGCATCTGGGCTGGAAGTACTGTATAGTATAGGAGTTAGAGTAGAGGATTAGAAGTCAAGAGGACCTGAATTCAAGTCCTGCTCTGATACTTACTGGTTGTGTAATAAGGGGCAAGTCACCTATTTGGGCTTCAGTTTCCTTACTTGTAAATGCAGATAATAATCCCCTATTTCAAAGGATTATTGGGAGGCTTCAAGGAGATTCTATCATCTATCTATCTATCTATCTATCTATCCATCCATCCATCCATAAATGCATTATATCTTTACATGATATGTAAATATGTGTGCATAGTGTTTTAAAAATATTAAAGCTTTCTAGAAATTTAAGCTGTTGTTATTATTTTGAAAAGGATTTCTACTGTGTTATTGGTATATGAAATTCCTCTTTACCAAATTCATATTCCCAACCATTCTACGGCTAAAAGTCTTAGAGTTTTGCTGGACACACTGAGAGGCTCAGTGACTTCACCAGAAATACAACAGCCAGGAGATGTCAGATAAGGAATTGAATTCAGATCTCCCTGGCCTTAAACTGATATTATTTTATATTCTTAAGAGCCTTGGGCCTCAAAAGATCTTAGTTTAGGAACTCTCTGAGAAATCTGTCGTGTTCTTATAGTGTATATTACTGTTCTCTGTATTTAATTATTTCTCACTTCACTCTAAATTCCTTGAGGTCTTGGATCCTATCTTATTCTAAACTTTGTATTTCTCTCAGTACCCAGAGCAATGCTCTGAATATAGCAGGCACCTAATTAATGTTTGTTAAATGAATGGATGAATGAATGAATTTTGGATGAATGCTGTAATGTTTTTCACCTGCTTTCCTTACTGAAATCTGGTCACTTTAGCTTCCAGTTTATTCAATAGATGAGACTATGGGCAGCCAGAGGAGACCTACTGAAAGATGAGAAGGCACGTTCTATCCCTTCCTCAGCCACTGGAGACCAAGAACTCGGGATACTCAGAAAGGGTTGATTAAAGTGATGGTTTAGGCCTGATGTGGACATTTCACCCACAGGAATCAGACTCAGACCATCACATTATCCCACCAGAGTCACTACAGCAGGGGTGGTAACCGTTAAGAAGCCGGGGTCAAGTTTCCAACCTCTTTCCTTCTGGTCCTGACCATGTGCAGACTCCCACAGGTGCAGTGGGGATGGGGCCATGCCCCTGGCAGTGGCTTTCAAGTTGCAGGGAAGGGGTCGTGGCAGCAGCAACTGGCTCACATGCCAAAGAAAAACCAGCCTGTATACCCTCTTTGGCATGCGTGCCATAGGTTGCCGACGCCTGGACTAGAGCTAGAAGACGCTAATGGTGCCTGTTCAAGCCGGGCCTGGTGATGTCCCTTCTGATGATGGATCAGCATCAATGGTCCCTTTGAGTCCAGTCCAAGTCCATTGAGGCTCTCTTGGATTCGAGAAAAAAAAATGAGCCTTTAAGAAGAATTTTTAGAGAGAAAAGGATCTGTTGTCAGGGATGGTTTCACTGGAGATGAAAAAAGTTTCTTCTTTCAACAAGCCACAGCATGATCTCAACTCAGGGTCCTGATGGTTTGTGTTTTCATTCCACTAATTCCTGAATTTGTGAGGAGTTGAGGGAAGGAGGCCAGTGGCTGGCAAGGCTATTCTGGAGAAGAGATGGAGAAGGATATACCACTATTGCCTGTCAAACTACCTTCCACGCTGGTCTTGGAAAAATCACAGAAAGTGGGTCACATCAGTGTCCATTCACTTAAAAAACCACCAAGAAAGCTACATGGTAACACAGATCTTGATCCATTGTTTGGGGATCTCCATGGAACCTGTTACAAATACCAGTTTTCCATCACAAGGAGAAAATAAGATGCATGATCTTTCATAGGTTCTCCAGCTTTTTGGAGATGGGTGAAAAGAACCAAGAAAATAGGACCATTCAAGTCGTCTTCTACTTGGATGTTTCCAAAGAAGCCATTTTGATCTCGAAAATTTCCTGGGCCAATGATGAATTCTCCTTGATGAAGGTATATAGGATATCTTCCAATCCTTATCACTAATGGCAGCTATGCATCCACATGGGGAGAAATGGAAATCTTAACTTCTCTAAATCTCTTCTTTTTTTTCTTCCAGAAGATTGAGTTGATTTTCAAAGACAGGAAACCTCCTCCCCCACTTTTACAAATAAGACATTCTCACTTTGTTACTGAATTATTGTTTGCTTATTAGAGAGACATTTTTTTGGTGGATCTGCCTAAGAGGCATCAGCTCTGAGATTAAGAAATAATTGATTCTTATAGTTTGCTTAATTGTAAAGAGTGGGGGGTGGTGGAGGCAAAGGTAAGGGGTCATAGAAAGGAATGGCATATGGCAGACAATGACAGATGGTGCTTATCATCTCCAAGGACTAAAAGAACCACACATTAGCACTGTGTTTAATGAGGACAGATGCCATTAGATGGTAGCTACTCTGTGACTACAGTGAGTACCTGTCTCTACCTCACTTGGAAGTTTCTCCTTCATTGAAGTGTTATTTCCTTTTTTTTTTAACCCTTCTCTTCTGTCTTAGCAGTGATACTAAGTATTGGTTCCAAGGCAGAAGTGTGGTAAGGACTAGGCAACTGTGGTTAAGTGACTTGCCCAGGGTCATGGAGGTAGGAAGTGTCTGAGGCCAGATTTGAATACAAGTCCTCCTGTCTCCAGGCCTCTCTATCCACTGATCCATCCAGCTGCCCCTGCCACCTCCTTTTGGGGGCTTTCTTGGATTGCTCTAGATGTTCCTGTTTTCTGCCTTCTCCAAGATTTCTTGAGCTCTGTTTTTGATTTTTCCTTAGCCCTATCACTCCTTAACTTGTATTTATGTACATAACTTCAGTCTTAGAAGGTTTGGACTGAAGGTTTCATTTTTACCACTGTATCTTTAGCATTGAGCATAATATCTGGCGCACAATAGGTGCTTAATAAATTATTTAATTTATTTTATATTTAATTTATTTTATTTAATGAATTTAAGTCACAAGCAATTATTGACTAAAGGACATACATACACTAATTGTTTGGACCCTCATTTGAGTTGTCAGTTGAACTCTCTCTTTTGGTCTCCGGGTAACGGAGGTAAAATTATTTCTGATTTTATTAGTTTTGTGATGTGAAAGCTGCCTCCACTGACATGCCAGAAAATCATTTTTAACTTATGATCATAGATCATAGAGGATTCATTGTCCAATACTTTATTTTATAGTTGAGGAAGATGAGGTTCAGGGAAGGCTAGTGATTTGCCAAGGGCCACACAGCTACACACAGGGGCCACAGACAGAATTTGAACCCAGGCCTTTTAGACTCCAGGGTCAGCCTTCTAACCACTACATCAGGTTGCTTCTCTCTCAGACTGATCTAGTTTACTGACTTTAGCCCATTTTTCTGCCTTTCTATACAAAAGTCAATATGTATAGCTATTTAATAGCTCTGAAAGCTATTAAGGCTTAAAACAACACTGAGGCTTTTGGGACACCCTATGCATGTTTTACAAGCTCACTCTGACACTAAACAAAATAACTGGTTGGGGGAAAATGTTCTTTTGTGGAAGGAAAACATCTACCAAGTGTGTAATCTGCTAGATGGGTCATTATAAAATTGAACAGCAAATAAGGAAAGTCTCATACTATCTGGTTATAGATTGGGACAAACAGTGGGGAGTAGTTTCCTGGGAGGTCTGGAAGCAGCCACACACAAAGCTCGAGCGGGCCACTTACTGCCATTTCCACCCAGGCACCAGACCCCAGAATGGTTCCTATTTCTCAAGGAAGCTGAACCTCCCAGTCAGGCCTAGGAGGAGCAGCAATCCAGAACCTGGCTGTTTGTTCCATCACCTTGTAGAGTAATGTAGGATCGTATGTCTGAGAGATCTTACTGGGACCTCTACCCTGAGGAGCCACCCCTACCGAATCAGTGGCCAAGTCTTTTTTTCTGCCATGTTTTAAACTGGTATATTTCCATTTGGGCTAGTGCATTGGGTTCTGCTCCTGAGGCTCTGGTTCTCTGAGTCCCCAGAAGAGTGGGGAATCCTCTGAAGGTCTTTGTTTGTATGAATGAGGACAAAGGTATCCAAAGGGAGTCCTGAGATGAACAACTTACCAGAAAGAGACTGATGTCAAAGTGAGTTTAATCTGTAGACATGTCTGAGAAGAATTTCTGAGTCTCCCTCTCCCTTGTTCTTAGTACCAGGAGCAGCAATGGAGAAAGATATTTTCAATGTCTATTTCCCCATTTCATGGACGTAGGTGGAAAGTGCTCTTAGAAGGCAATACCTTTAAAATGGAACTAGGGCATGTAGATGTAGCTTGCCTATTCTGCAGATCCTGAACTCACAGCAAGCTTTGTCCTGGATTAAATTTTCTACAAATACTTTCCCCTGAGCTCCAGGATCCCCATCTTATAAGGTAGTCTCTGATTCCAGCCAGAGTTCTCTAATCTATTGGATCACCCCATTTCATCATCCTATTTTGCATAGGAGCTTCTTCCTCTGCTGTGATGATCACTTGAGAGTTATTGAAGCCAGTGGAAAACAGATGTGGGATTAGTTGTAGAGGCAATTGGCCCATTGTGCCCAGTACAGGAGGCTTAGAATACCAGGAAGCTTTAGCAGGTGATGGAGGATGTAATGGTTTCATCTGCAGGCTGTCCATCATTTCAGTTCCAACATCAGGGAAGGTCCCAACTTCATCATATTCATTCCTTCTACTTGTTAAATCTGAAATTTGAAAGGTGGACTGGAGAATGTTTTCATTCCATGCAGAATAATTTCAGAGGTTTAATGCAGAATGGAATGTTTCAAAGTCAGGAGAAATGAAGAGAGATGAGAACAGATTCTTGGGACAGCATGCTCTGAAAATGAAAATCTCATGCCAAAGATTCATGCCTGGACGTGACATAGAATTATGTCTGATAGTGATGGAGTAGAAAGATGGCACCATGGCATCTGAGATCTATTCCCCTTCTTTCTTCAAACTCTGCCAGGATTACCAGAATATCCTGTCATATCCTGGCACCCTAGCTCTAGTTCATTCCTCACTTTCATCTTAGATAGGAAAAATGATTTTGAGGGTCACAGGGATAAACATAAGAGTATAGGTTGGGCTTTGGAAATAGGGACCATGGATTATTACCTCCAAAGTCCTTTTCTGCTTCATTGATCCTATGGAAATGAGGCCTAAAAAGTTAAATGACTTGCCCAGCATCATGTCAGTAATAAGGAAAAGAACTGGCCCTCTCACTCCAAATCCTGTATTCTTTTCACTGTGTAATATCAATGATCCAAAGGCAATCTGGGGAGTTTTGGCACCTTTTTGAATCCTGATGAACAGGGTAGTCTAGAAGGATTTAGAGCAATCTGTTTCTCTTCACTGAGAATGGAATCTTTAAAGAATCCCTATTTGGAAATCACATGGACCAGGATAGCTGTGCATTCTCTGGGCCTGTACAACCCTGAAATCTTCTCCTAAGGAGAAGGGGTAGCAATGATGCCTTTGGGAGCCTTGTGTGCCTGGAAAAGTCTAGGACATGTACTAATGGGGACGTTGAAAGTCAGTGGTGTTGAAGAATGAACCACAGGTAGTAATAGCTCTCCAGAATGGATTCAATATAGCTCAAGTGAAATAAACTCATCCTGAGGTGTAGGCAAGAAAGTGTTTTAAAAAGCTTAATGGGCTGGGGTTAATAATACCAGGACCCCTTACCTGGTGCTTCCTACCTTTCAAGGTGTATTTCTCTGACATCTCATCTTTTCACAACCCAATGATTAGTTATCTCCTTGGCTTTGGGGGCTCATTACCTTTTCTGAGTTTAAAAGGTTTCCACATACAATTCCCTCCCATTTCCCTCTTCCAAATCATCCCATTGGGAACTACTTTCTTCCCTAAACCTTGCCCCCAAACTCACCCAACACTTTTGCTTGGACCTTCCTTAGATCAGTGCCACATGTTATATTTGATTTCTTCAAGTTCCTTCACCTTTAGGAGTCTTTCACAATTCCCCTTGTGATCCTTTGGGAGACTAGTCTCCCTAGTGGATCATTTTAAACTACAATAGTTAGAGATAAGAAGGAAATGAAAGAGAAAGAGAGAGAGAGAGAGCAAAACAATGTTTGATAGGCACATTGACAATAAGCCATTTAGGGAGCAATCCCTCATCCATAAAATGAAGGGCTCAGACCCGAGGCAGTCGAAAGTCCAGCTCGCAGTCTATGATCTTAGAATCTGTCAAAAGGACATAATTTCATTCCTAACATGCTAAGATGCCCTGTGGTAAGTGCTTTGTAAAATTTGAAAGGCTTCCAGAGACTCGTTTTATCAGAAATCAAACCTGAAGGATTCTCAGAGATCTCTTCTCTAAACTGTTGTCTCTTGTCCCTTCAACCATCACAAAAGCTCTCCTATAGGAGAGCTCCTTTTTCTCATGCAGTTACCATCGTGGTAAGGACCCTTAGCACCTCATGTCTGGACCCTTACAATAGTCTGCTGGTGGGTTTGTCTGCTGTAAATCTCTTACCTCTCCAATCCATCCTCCATCCATCTATCAAAGTATTTTTCCTAAAGCACAGGCTTCATTGTCACTCCACTACTTAACAACCTCCAGTGGTTCCCTATAGCTTTCCAAGGGCAACTATAACATTCTTTCTTTAGCTTCTAAAACTAGACTTTTCCAGTGTACCCACCCCACATCCCAACTACTCTAGACTGACTGACACCAAATTTCTGGATGTTCCTTGAACTCTGCTCCTTTCACTGGCTGTCCCCTATGCCTGGGATGCTCTCCTTTTCTTACCTCTGCCTACTGAGTTCTTTAACTCTCCTCAAGAGAGCTCAAATTCTTGGTTCCCTTCACTGTTACTGCCCTTTCCTCTGAGATTAACTCTCATCTTCTCTGTATATAGTTTGTATATTCCTAGCTAGGTATATGGTGTCTTCTCCATTAGGATGTGAGCTCCTTGGGGGTAGGGAACCAGGTGCTTGTCTTTTACTGAATTCCTGTTCCTAAAACTTGGGTCTGCCCATTAGAAGTCCAAATAAATGTTTGTTGGTGAAGGAATCACCTAGTCCAACTCATTGTCAGAGGAGGAATTCGTTAAGCTGCTAATAGTCCTATACACATGTGCCATATCTCTCATTAGGCTGACAGCTCCATAAGGGTAGGGAGAATGCTTGCCTTATCTGAGATTTATATCTCATCTCAAGGCCACAGACACAGTGCTCTGGAATGAAATCAGTGCTCAACATGTTTGCTGAATTAAACAAAATTTCAGAGGTTGAAGAGGAAAAATGATGGATTTCAATTCTGTAAATATTTACTTACTGTGTTCTTAGTCTACATGATGTCAGTTGTCTCATAGGCTGACTAAATGGAGGGCTTGGACCTGGGTCTTTTTACCAAAGGGACTGGGCAAAAAAGAGTGGATGACTGAAATCAGACTTTGCAAGGCTGGGAAATTATGTCAAAGTCTATCTTACTAGGAGGCAGCCCAATGGTTTGAGAGCAAGGCTTAAAGATGGGAAGTCCTGGGTTCAAATCTAATCTCAGGTACTTCTTAACTGTGTGACTCTGGGCAAGTCACCTAACCCCTCCCCCCCCCTTGCCTAGCCAATACTGCTCTTCTACCTTGGAATTAATACACAATATTGATTTTAAGATGGAAGGTAAGAGTTTTTTTTTTAATATCCTACTGGCCTCAGATACTTTCTAACCATATTACTCTGGGAAAGTCACTTAATCTGAAATTGCTTAGTCCTTACTTGTTCTTGGTTTTTAACCAATACTTAGCATCAATTCTATGACAGAAGGTAAGGTTTTTTTTAAACCCTTCCCTTTCATCTTGGAATCAATATTGTGTATTAGTTCTAAGGGAGAAGAGTTGTAAGGGCTAGGCAATGAGGGTTAAGTGAGTTTGAACCCAGGACCTCCTGTGTCTGGGCCTGGCTCTCAATCTACTGAGCCACCCAGCTATCCCCAAGGTATTTTTTTTTTATGTATATCCCATTTAGGTGGAGCCAATAATAAAATTCTCTATCAAGGGGGATCTATACATATATATTTAGATTTAAAAATTTCAATTCTATAATAAATGAGCTACAAATATCTCATTTTACCCAATGTACATTTCTCCCTCTCTTTACCATTGGGCATTGACTACTACATAGGCAGGTCAAAAAAGTTGCTTCAGAATGGGCAATCATTGGTCACAAGAGAGGCAGAGAGAACAACTTTTAGATGGATGTGACCTTTACAGAAAATCTATCTGACTCTTTATTAAAAAAAGAAACCCTTCCTTTCTGTCTTAGAATCGATACTTTGTATTGGTTCCAAAGCAGAGGAGTAGTAGAGGCTTGACAATGAGGATTAAGTGACTTGCCCAGGGTCACACAGCTAGGAAGGGTCTGAAGTCTGACTTGAACCCAGGATCTCCCATCTTAATGCCTAGTTCTCAACCCACTGAGCCTTCTAATTGCCCCCATGATTCATTCTTTTGCAAATGCTCTAAGGATGGGGGCTTCCCTTTTCAAAAAAGTAAATCTTTATTAGTGCTGATTATTTCGTTTGTGAATTGTTTAAGAGTTCCATCCAGTTCACTGTTTGTAAGTCTCTCTACCAGAAGGCTGGCCTTCATGACAACTCATTTAGAGGGTACTGAAAAGGTTGTAGAACGCTTTCTTTAGACACACGTGCACATGCACACACACTCCGTCTCTCTGTCTCTCTCTCTCAAGGAAGGATCCAGTATTTTTACTCCCAAATAACAAATAAGAACCGTGAAGCTTGATGAGTCCAAGATCACACAGTGATTACACAGTGACTAAGTGGCAATGCCACATTTCTAACCCAGTCCTTTCTTTTTCTTTTTTTCTTTTTTTAAACATTATTTTATTTGTTCATTTCCAAACATTATTCATTGGAAACAAAGATCATTTTCTTTTCCTCCCCCCACCCCTCCCACCACCTCTCCCATAGCCGACACATGAGTCCACTGGCTAACCCAGCCCTTTCTTAACTCTCTTAACTTTCTTAACCCATCACACAACATATTGGAGATGCCACAAATGGATCACTCTGCCTTCTAAGGATCATTAAAACAAAACCCAAACTATTCATTGTTACTATATCAAGTCCTCCTTCCCTTTGTCCCATTAAAGAGTCAGGAAGGTGACAACTCCAATGATGTGATCTTATTTTGTTTCCTTTCCCCTTGATTAATGGTTTTGTCCCTTCTCAAACATTCCTAGATCATTTTGTAATTCTCTCTTTCCCTATCACTTTATGCCTTTCTACTCCTCTATTGTAGATAGTTAACTTCCTGAGGGCAGAGCCTGGGACATTCTTATAAACCTAGTAAACCCTATTAAACATCTCATACAAAGTGGGTCAAGAGCAAGTTAACATAGGTAAAGTATTTTTCAGACTTCAAATATTATATAAATGTCAGCTATTTTTATTTTTTATAAATATGCATTGATTTGAATTGAATTTTCACCCAAATACATACCTAAGGAATCTATATATTTAAGTGAAGATATTCATAAAGCAATTTCCTTTGAGAATTATACAGTGCCATTCATACTGATGGTTCTTCTCCTGGGGCTGATGAACTTCAAAACATTGTGATAACTATATTTTGATATAAGTGGTTTCCTTTGCAATTATATGCTGTTTTATCCATTTAAAAACATTATTCTGAGAAGAGGTTCAGAGGCTTCACCAGATTGCCAAAATGGTCCATGAGCCAAGAAAAGGTTATAAAAACCTATGTGTTAAAATAAATCAAGAGACTAAGTTGAAAAGCATTTCTAAAAAATTGGTAAGAAATTTAGCCAGTGAGAAGCTGCCTTGAGCTTTTTTCACCATTCTAGGTTACTATTCATTAAATTATTATTTTGTTCCAGTTTCCATTGTTACCATCAAATAGCCTGTATGCCATGGGAGCCTGACTTTGAAATGTGATAAGGCCACATTTATTGGTGGGCACAAGAGCATTTTGTTTCATGGGTAAATGTGTAGTTCTGGTCATTTCTTAGGTAAGGATTCTATAAAACATACTTTGGAAGGTCCTGGCTATACTCATTGCAAGGAAGTCCTTTCAGGAATGGAAATCACAATCCCACCAATCCATGCTCTGACCAAAACCAATCAACCTACCCCATCACCTGGTAGACAATCATCTGGGGATGAACCTTTTGCAATTCAGCCAGGCTTGTCCTTGGGGACAGTGCATTAGCAGATGTGTACTTGCCATTTTTCCAGCATTTGTTCGACTTCCTATCAGCTACTTTATGTGGCAAAAGAAATTCAGCTCATTTCCCACAAGTCAGCCCCTATGAGTCCTCCCAGTTCTTCGCATGGTTTTCTTCTTTGCTGCCTTAAGAAGATAAAGCTATCCTTAAGTCCCACTAAACCCATTCTCACATTCAGGATTCTTGAGCAGCCCATCATCTGTGCTATCTCCTACCATATGTAAAAGTGTTGTCTCTCATTAAGAAGAACTATGGGTGATCCATTATCCCACCATGGAGGATCTACTGGAGACATCTAGTAGATCAGGTACTTTGAGTTCACTGAATTTGAAAAATGACTGGCTGATCTTTCTGGAGAAGTCCCACCATGCCCCTTACTTTAACCTTCCACTTCTAATTCTGTTTCCACTGACAGGTCTTAGTTGTTTATTTCTCTTCTGTTGACCTTTTTCCCCCTACATGCAGAGGGGTCTCCATTTGTCTCTCTCCAGAATCTGTGTTACAAACCTCGTAGGGTCCCATCCTTGGCCTCTAACCTTCTACTGACTGTTTAGCTGTGCCCAAGCTTTCCCTTAAAAGTACAACTTCAAGACCTCAGACAGCACCATGTTAGCTTTCTGACCATTCCATCCCACTCAGAATCCAAGTCATGGGAAGGGAACAATCCAATTCCACATTAGTCATTGTCTCCTTTGATATACAGTACAGAAATTCCCACCTTTAGGAGGTACATTTAAATATTTCAATTAAAGGTTCCCATTTCAGCTTCCTTAGAAATATGGTTAGAGTTTTTAAAAAATCTCTTTGAGTCTCAGTTTACTCATCTGTAAAATGACCAGGTTTGACTAGATGAACTCTGGGATCCAAGCTAGTTCTAAATCCTGTGATGTCATGCATGTAAAGACATACTTCTCTGTTGGAAAATTATCAATCGCTGGCTCTGTTTGACGGGTTTAGAAGAGCCTACAGCAGGAAAGATGAAAGAAAGCTCAATATATTTCTGCTCTTGTTCTCTTTTTTTGTTTGAACAATCCTTCTATGTTACCATGGTAACTCCTGGTGCCAGGATACTCTTTGAATGAAAGTGGGTGGGGGAGGGGAAGAGGTGATCATGAGATTGATGCAGTTCATATAAAAAATTTGCCCAGAGGGCAACATTCTGAGCAATCTGCAATTCTTCTACATGTCCCAACTCATAATAAATGCATTTAAATAATACATAACTCTATAGAGGAGAGATACAGTATGTTGAAACAGATATACCCTGAGTGTGGAGAAATTGCATTAAGTATGAGATTATAAGTAAGTGAATATTTTAAAACATTTTCCGAAATTCCAGGGGGAATTGAGTCCTTGAGTAAAACACTTTCTCATTTCAACACATATGAGCTATGGCTGCAAAGTTCTAAGAGTACAACCCAAGACCTAATGTCCAGAGTGTCCCAGAAGAGGGAGGTGAGAGTCCCACTGTACTCTGCCCTGGTCAGACCATATCAGGGATGCTGTCCTCAATTTTGGGTGCTAGTTCTCAGGAAAGACATTGATGAGTTGGAAAGTAATCAGAAGAGGATGATCAGAATGATAAGAAAGTCATTGCTATTTCCAAATATTTGAAGGGTTGTCAGGTAGAAGGGGGATGAGGATTGCCCTTCTTGGTCCCAGGGGACACTGCTCTGAGCTCTAACGGGGAAGGCAGATTTAGCTCAAAGAAAATCCTCGCTAATAGTAGATATCACTAAGAAGAATAGGTTGCACATGGGAGGTAGTGCGTTGTCACTAAGAAGTCTTCAAGTAAACACTGAATGACAATCTATTAGAGATATTGGGGAGAGGGTAATTCTTGGCCAGGTAAGGATTAGCCTAGATAGTCTCTATGGTCCCTTCTATCTGAGAAATGTAATTCTGTAAATGTCAAAACAATTATGCATTCTCAATTCCAGTTCCTTCTATTCTATTCAGTTTGACAAATGTTTTAAGGTACCTACTATGTACAAAGCACCGTACAAGGTTCTGAAGACACAGTGAGTACATAATGATGAAAAAGGCATAGCCACTGCCACCAAGGTGCTTATATCCAAGGAGGGAAGGATACAACATATTCAAAGATGAATATAATGCTCAGTAGAATGTACTACAGGTAAAGTAGAGATTCAAGAAAAGTACTTGGGAAAATGTGAATTGTAAAATGTCAGTTACTACAGTTAAGAATAATAGTACTATCCTAACAAGTAAAGGAAAATCACTTAAGAGTACATGCCTCTTTACACATGAAATTTTGGGCTGAACTCTAAAGCCCAAGGATAGTGGTGTCTGCTGTGGACAATCATATAAGGCATAGGGGTGGGTGCCATTTTTGCCACAAGGTCATTTCTCAAATTCAATTTGGGGCTGCCACAGAGATTGCTTTATATCTAATTCAAGTTAGGTATGTTTCTGGCTGCCCTGGAGCAAAGCACACACCACAGCAGGGTTAATGTTTCCAGTTCTGCCTCAGGGAACCACCATTCTTGATGATAACTTTGCACAGGAACATTTGGAGGGAGTTGTTATGACTGCTTGATTTATGTGTTCATTAAAACACTTGAGCTTCAAACCTCCATCAAAAGTTATTGGAATTAACAGCATCTTAAAATGGAAATGTGAAATGATAAATTAGTGTGGCTTGGATCTTATTGAGAGGGGGCAAAACATCTGACACATCTCTTTCCTCCCCCAGCCCATTCCTTTAAGAAAACAGTAATGTTTTGCTGTAGTATATGGTATCAATGAGGCTGGGGAAATGTCAGGCTTCTGGCTATAACACAAACGATGGTTCTTAGACAGCCTCAGAAATGGCTGCATGCTTCTCAATTCAATTCAACATGCATTTTTTTAGTTTCTACTAAGTGATGTAAAATAAAATAGTCCCTGTCTTCAAGGAGCTTACATCTCCTCCTCAGAGAAGCACATGATAAACATACTCTTAGCAAGACAGATGAAAGCTGAGCATTACTACTTACTATGTGGCTCAAGTCAAGAATGAGGAATGAGATCATATCCAGCCCATGAACACTTGAACAGAATGCTTAAAGACTCTTGCAAATTCTCCATGGGTTATATGAGAAAATACTTCTGCACAAAGGGGCTCTAACATCAAAGCCAGTCTTAAATGATGTCCCACTTTAGTTTTACTTTTGGCCCTCTTCATTTTCTCTCACTATTCTGAAGCTATTCTGAAATATGCTACTGAAGGACCCAATGTATAATATGAAGGACATTCACTATTCTGATTGCCTAAATTCAGATTACAAAGAGATATCAACATCTGGCATTCTCCTCCAAGGGTGGCCATCAGCTCCATAAGAGGAAGAAATCACTTGAATTCATAAAGTTAAAAACATGATAAAATTCACAGACTAGTAGGCACAGAGAGACTTAGTTTTGAGTGTGCACTGTCCATGGTACTGACACCATCTCTAGCTGTTGGAATACTTCCATGGGTTTGTGTCTCAACTCAGTAGTGAAATCTTGGGCAAATCATTTAACTTCTCTGAGACTCATTTTTCTGTTAAATGTGAACAAAAATACTTGCATGATCTCTCTTATAAAGTTATTGCAAAGAAAATCCTTTATAAATAGTAAAGCTCTATAAACACAAATATAGGACTGAATATAGTAAGATGAAATTTAATAGGGAGAATCATAAGGTTTTACATTCAAACTTAAAAAATTAATTTCACAAGCACAAATTATGTCTAGAAAAAACTTTGTCTAAAAACCCAAATGTTTCAGGGGAATGTAAACTCAACAAGTCAACAAGGTGATCCACTAACCAAGATAGCTAATAAACCCTTAGGCTGCAACAAGAGTGGCACCATTTCAATATATTCTTTTCTGGTCAGATAATACCTGAACTATGATGTTCAGTTATGGGAATTATGCTTCAAAAAGGGCATTGATAAACTCAAGAGGGTCCAGAGAAGAGTGGTCAGGATGGTGAAGGGCCTTGAGTTCATGCTGGATGAAGATTAATTGAAGGAGCTGGGGATATCTTGGAAAAGAGGTCAGAAAAGATATCTGGCTTCTGGAAACTATGAGAGATAAGACTTGCTCTGCTTGGCCCCAGAGGAGCCAAACTAAAAATGGCTGGTCAGTGTTTTGAAGAAGTGAATTTAGGTTTGGCATATTGAGCTAGCTAAAAGTAAGATGGGTTGCCTTTGGGAAGTAGTGGATGTATTATCCTTCTCTTCTCAATGATACTCCCATTGCTCTGGGAAAGTCTTTCAAGCAAAGTCTGGATGACTACTTGTTAAATATTTTATAGAAGGGATTCTTATTCAAGTATGAATTAACATGATCTCTGAAGTCTCTTCTACCTCAACGAGTCTGTGAACTATTATTTTAAATTATATTTACTAAACTAAAGGATATTGGGTAGATCTCAATTAGTTGCCACAGTGTGCTCCATTAGATATTGTTATCTGTCAGTCAGGCATGATATTACCCCAAATTTTTTTCTAGACAAGGCAGTGTAGTTGGGATGACTTTTTGCTTTTTTCAAAAGTATTGCAATGAGAGATCTCCCATGAACTGAAGCTGATTAACATTACCCAGCCATGCTTTGTATAAGAGATTAGGCTTCAGTTTCCTGTGAGAGGTCTAAATGGAGGCATCTTTATGTTCAATACTAACTTTTGTACCCTAATGGGATCACTGCAGCAAATTTACATTACACAAACGTATTGTGCAATGAGTGAGTAACCAGATGACATCCTCTATTAGCCTCACTCACTTAGTGAACCCAAAACTAGAGATAAAAACCAAGAGAGACCAACTGATTGGATAGAAGGCAGGAGGCAGAGTTGGTTAAGTTGTGCCATGTCATTCGAATGAGACATTACAGAAAATGACCCTGCAGCCTTAAAAGAATGAAAAATAACAGAGACTACGTTAGAGTCATTGCCTGAGAGAAAACCAAGTTTTAGAGTGAATGGGAAGGAGAAACTATAAAAAATTTGTACCACAATTAAATTTAATGCCCATTTTTATCCAAAGTATTAAATGTAAATGAATTGCTTATTTTATTCAAAGAATGGCTGAGGCTGAGTGAAGGAGAATTTTGAAAATCACTTCAAATGAGAAGTTTTACATCAGAGAGGATGTTAATGAACAATGGTTGAATGGTTATTAAGAGCTTTCTCACTCACATGCTGTGCAATTTGGGCTAAGGTGCCATTCTTACGATGAGTCTGGGACTTGAAAAATCCCACATAGCAACAAAGAAATTGCAAAGTACCAAGCTTGCTGCAGAATTTAATAATATTATTTTTAAAGATGACAAATAACAATAGAAGCCTTTTCTTGATTTGAGCAACTCCCCAATAAGGTTATTGACTACCAGCCTGTCCCAGATCTGGGAAGAAAAGAGGCAGGGATCATGGGTAAGCATCACCAACCAGACTTGTTTCTATTTAAAGGGTCTAGTATGCATCTTCAAATATAGGCAACTCATTCAGAGGAAGCAAAAAGGTTTTCTCCCCATTCTTTAAAGCTAACTTAGATTCATGCCAGTACAATGCAAATGACAAAATCAGAGCTGGGCTGAATTTTCCATCATGTTTTATCATTTTGATTTTCCCTTCTCTGGATCATACTACAGCCCAGTTTCCTCTCAGGCTATGACTGAAATCTTCAGAAATAAATAGGCCTGTGGAATAGAAATTTCTCCCCCATAGATCTGACTTCTTTTACCTTGGGAAATGGAAAAGCAATAACAGTAATGGAAAAATCCAGGTATAGTGCTACAGAGACATTCCTGGATACCTTTGGTGGGCAAATTGCATACATATCTATCTTAGATTTAGATAATACAACAATTGCTTGTAATCATCATCAGAGGCTATATTGGCATGCTAGAGTTGAGATAGAAGGCTTCTGAAAAGGGGGCAAATGAACCCTGAGTATTTTACATCTTGTATACACTTATTAATCTTTAAAATGAGACTGGATGAGATAATCTCCATGATCTTTCTTTGCTCTAAATTCTATGCTCCAGTGATATTCTGGATACTACAGAAGATCTACGAGGAAGGCAAATCCATTATCTATTTTGAAGGAATCTTCTAGTTAGGGAAACCATATCATTCAGTGAGTACCTTTCTCACAGTTTTGAAATATAAACTCACCGGGCACACAGGAGATCAATCTTAGTGGCAAAACTGCCTTTTCACATCTCAACTTAAATCAGCATACTTGGAAAGGCAAAGGATATTTTCCCCTAGAACCTACAGAAAGACCATATCTCTTATTTTCCTTATATATAAAATGGGGATAATGACTAATGTGCTTATCTCACAGGGTTGTTGTGAAGTTCAAATGAGATGATGCTCTGAAAACCTTGCTGGTCTTTTGTATTATCACACACACACACACACACACACACACACACACACACAAGGCCAGAAGATATAAAAGTAGATAGAATCTTTAGCCCTGCATCTTCATTTTACAAATGAGGAAACTTTCTCAGCTTGAGCGAAGGTAAATGATTTGCTTAAGGAGAAAATGGACAGTCAGAAATTGAACTCAGTTCCCAATCACTTTCTATTCTTTCCCTTTTACCATGCTGCTTTCCATTCGGCTAAGATTTTTAACTTGGAACTAATGAACTAGTCTTGAACCCAGGTGCACTGACTCCAAAGCCTTGCTTCTGAATTACATTGGATCCTCAAATTTGCCTAATGAGATGGGCAATGATGTTTTCTTTTATGTCATTGGTATAGGTCAAGCTCTCTTGCTTCTGCTCAATCTGCTTTGTATCAGTTCATACTATAACTTAGGCAGCAGTAAGCCTTTAGAGAGAGATTAATGTTGATTCTGAAAATACAAGCTACCTAATCCAGAGGGAGGAAGGAGTGGAATTCTATTGGGCAAGAACTTCAGAACTCTCAAAAAACCAAGGTCTACTTGTTGGATTTCATACTCTCACTATTGGGTCTTCTTACCTCTTTACTAAATGGCTAAAGCAAACTAATCCCTCTTGAGATGCTTTCTAATTGCATGGCTCCATCACTGATCCCACTCAGAGTAAGATTCCATGTCTCCTTCTAATGATCTCTAAGAGTCTCCCAATCTTCACCAATCACATTCTAAAGTTCCATCTAATATTAGGATCTTGGATATAATGCATCCCAAATCTTCATTGTAGTAGGAAGACCCTCCTCAAAAGATACACATCTCTTTGTCCTTTCTCTAAATAAGTACAGCAGAGATACCCAAGGAGATTCTTGAATAAATAAATGAATGGAGTGAGTGAACTGGTAGGCTTTCATAGAATATTAGAGCTAGAAGAAACCATCTAACCCAAAGTAGTTTCCTTCCTTTAGCCCTACCCCAACTTCTTAGATCTATAAAATAATTAATAATAATAATTATCATTACTTACACTTCCTTTTACCAACTATATACTATGCTTTGATCTTCACAGCATGGGAGTAGGGAAGGCTAATGGTCCCATTTTACAAATGAGGAGTCTAAGGTAAATGCAGCTAGGAAAAGAAATAGGTAGGATTAGAATTCTGGGTTTTTATGCCTTCTCTTTTCTTTTCCTCCATTAGCATTTTGTTAAAGCTCATATTTGCAAAACATCACCACCATTTCCCCAAAACATGCCTCACCTATCACCCACAATGCAATACTTCCTTTTAACAAATGAATATAGTCAAGCAAAACAAACCAACACTTTGACCATGGTAGAAAATGTATGCTTCATTCCACCTCTACTTTCTGCTAATAGGCAAGATGCGTGCCAGTTCTCTAAGAAACCATTGGTTTCTTCAAGAATTTAAGTCTTTCAATGTTGTTTTCTTTTCTTGACATAGGTAATTATGTAAACTGCTTTCTTGGTTCTGCTCATCTCACTCTGTATTGGTTTATGCAAGTTTTCCCAATATAACACACAGCACTTCTCCTTTCTCCTGCCCAGGGAAACTCCTGGAAACACTAAAAACGAAGCCAATTTTTTCCCTTTTTCATTTCATTGATAGTAGTTCAAGAACCCAGCGAGGCAGGCTTCACTTTCAAATTTGGACCTAATTTATCAACCCCAGCATCATAGCATCATGATGCTGGACATTGTCTAAGATGGCAGGCAGATTTACTAGCTTCAAATATAAGAACACAAAATCTTCTTGTGGCTTTGTTTCAAATTGATTTAAATTTCAATATGTCAAGATTCATGTGATTTCATGAGGCCATCTAAGACAATTCAACATTACTGAACAAGAGCAATATTTAAACCATGCAACAACGTCTTGCTTTTCTAAGGATTATTAATAATACATTTGTACTACTTGGAGAGTGGCTATAAACTTTCCACAATGGAATAAGACTGTAATCTGTTCACAGGCACTGAAGATGAATCACTCTGATAAATTCTTCATGAAGGCCCCAGAGCTCCTGCTACTCAGGGATTGGTTAAGACTCTCCAGTTAATCCTTCAATGGCTCCTCCAAACATCTCATGATTCACCAGCCTGTGACAATACAGGTCATAAAGAGATGCCTGGTACACAACCTTGACACTGAACAGAGACTCAGATCATGAATATTAAAAAGAGACAGACTCAAATGGTTTTCAAGATATTCACAGGGCCCATCAAAACTCACTCCTTACTATCCAAGGATACACAAACTGAAGAAGGTGAAGGCTTCATAGACTTGTAAAAATTGGAGAGTATTGTGCCATAATGGATCAGTTGTTAAATTTGAAGTCAGAAAGACCTGCAATCAAATTCTGCCTCTGATGCTTCTTAATTGTCTGACCCTGAGCAAGACACTTTTCTTTCAGTCTCAGTTTCTTCATCAGTAAAATATTGATGGCAATAAGATAATGTTCAAAAAGTACTATGTAATTGTGAGCCATTGTTCTTATTTTCTAAATTACAATTATCTAATCAATTTCCGTCATTTTACAGATGAGAGAGTGGGGAATCCCAGAAAGGTTAAATGATTTGCCTAATAGAGTGCTGGAACTAATTTGGAATTTGAGAAAATAGCTGAGCCACCATTGCCTAAATCTTCTCTAGATTTCCTGATCCAAATTCCTGCTACTGTCCCTTGAATGATTTTCCAATATTTAAAAATAAGTTGTTGGCTAAGTTGGATATTTCCTGGGGGACGATGTAATACTCAATTTATTCAAGTTGCCTGATGATGTAATAGCTAATTTATTCAAGCTGTCTGGCATCAGTATTATTATATGATGCCACCTGCAGCTGGCTGGAAGTTGGGATAAGAAAATAACATAAGGATCAAACATTTATTCTCAGAGAGATGGATCAATTTCAGCCCAGCAAATGTTGGGCTACTTCCTAAACTGCTGTCATTTTGCTGTGCCCGATCTTGTCAAGTTGTCCAAATCCATTAAAATAATAGAATTAAAAAAAAAAACTAGAAGGACATTGAGATGATCTTGTTTCTCCCTGACTTTCTAATATAGGACTGGTCTGGGTAAGTAAGAGTCAGGAGATCTGAGCCCCTTGGCCTCAACAGAATCAATTCAATAAACAGTTATTTTAAAAAAAAACTTACTGATATATTTTATCCCTCAACTCACAGTCAGTCCTCATTTACTGCAACCTTTAGTTTGAATCCTCTCCTGTGACAAATAAAAACAAGCAAAAATAGCCAATATGGAAACAGTCTACCAAATACATTGTCCCAGTTGTCCTGCATCTTTCTGAAATGTGTCATAAGACATTTATTAAACACGATGTGTACTAGAGACAAAAAGACAAAAACAAAATAGTTCTTGTCATCACAGAGCTCTCCTAATGATTCTACCACAGATGGCATGATGTTGGGCAAATGACCACCTTTGGGGGCTTCAGGTTGCTTATCTTTACTGGAAGAGGGCTTGGGTAGATGGTTACAAAGTCACTTTCAATACTAAGAATTTGTAAGTCTATTATTATCTCTATTTTACAGATGATGACATGGAAATGTATGAAGGTTATGTGACTTATTCAAATCACACCATTTGTTACTCAGTAGCAGATCTTGGATTGAAATTTGGTTCTCCATATTAAGGCTATGGACTCATTTCTCTACACTGGAGCATTAGGACCACAATTTAAAGAGCTTTTCTATATGATTGCTCTGCATTAGCTATATTCATATATTTATATACATGATATATTTATGGACGTTTATATAATGCATAGCATTAGCTACCATGTTATCTCTTTTCTTTCGTTATCTTCCTCTTTGTCTTCTATCAAGCCCATAACAACTGATTAGGAAGAGGCAAGCATTGGGAAATTGGTGGTGCCATGGAAATGAGGTTATTGGGAAGATGGCAGCCTGATGGTAGGCCATCAAGTGAATGCCAATATGCTTGCTGAGATATTCTGTGGACCAAAGTCATCTTGATGTAGGTAAACCATAAAGAGTTGGAGAGGGCACTATAGATAGAAAATATCTGGAAGGCTTCTAGCCTCAGCACCAAGAAATCCTAAAGAATTTATTGGATGAGACTATAGAAAAGTAAACCCACTTAAGTTCCACTGTACCTTTCCAACATTTACTGATTTACTAATGATTTACTGATTGCTTCTGCAGAGGAATGGAGGAATCATTGCTGTCCTATATCCTGTGTACTATTATGTAATTTGGTAATAAAAATGACCTTCACTTTTTACACTTTCCTATGACTTTTGGGCTTGGTATTATAGGTATATAAGGAACACAAAACTTTAAGCCCAATGACAATAGGAGCATCTAGCTTTATCTCACTTAAATCCACTAGTCCTGAAAGAGTGATGTTTATATGATAGATGACTTAGCATGTGTTTCTATATAATTGGCAAAATCCAGAAGAGTTTGGCAGATATTATTTATCACAAACTAGTCACTAGGGACTTCTGGGAATATGGTGAATTAAAATACTGTAAAGAAGCCATTTTCTCTGTCCAATTATCAAGAGAAACCCTGAAAAAGAAATACAATATCTAGGAATTCAAATCACCATTAAGAAAATTATAACTTCCCAGAAAGACAATGAGCTGTCTGGGAAAACCATCTGATAGAGTACAATAAAAAATTCTGTGTTGAAGAAAGAGAAGCAAAGAGCAGAATGCAAGAAGGAAAACATCCTGAAGTAGAAATGACTCAGATGAATCTCAAAATATTTCAGTTACACAGAATATCCTATTCATAAGATCTCTGAGGAGATCTTCATTTAATTCTGTTTACTCTTTGACAATAGAGAATCAAAGAATTTGAGTTGGAAGAGCTAGTCAATATCAGTTTAGTTTTATTAGTGTTTAAAACATAATAACTGTATAAAGGACTAAACATTGTTGTTTCTTTATTTTTCTTTGTCTTTTTTAATGCTTTCCTAATGTCACTGTGGGCCAAAGTTCCTTTGAATTCAGATTGCTTTTTTGGAGGAAGGGAACTAGAGAGAGGAAGAACTGTATTTTTTTTCCTTCTGTTTTGGGTTTCTCAAGTAAAGAATGTCATGAGAGGAACGAAGGATGAGGGGGAATAAGAGGATGTTTTGGTCTTATAACGAAAGTGAAGAATAGCTGAAGGACTCCACTGGTATCCACAAATGTCAAAAGGAGACGAGAGGAAGGTCCAAAGCCAGTTGGATGGACCCCTTTATGGCAGATTTAGGAGAGAACATGAATAATAAGATAGGCAGGCATGGATGGGTTGCAATCTTCACTGTCGGAGGGAGTACCCACATTAAAGAGATGGCAGATCCATCAGTAGAGTTTTGGGGGAAAGGTGATTCAACTACAGGTTTTATACCAATTGGTTTGACTCCAGAGTATGATTCAATTTTTCGTTGCTCTTTAAATGTTTGGTTCCCCTCCATTTGACCCTTCATATTTCTAATATCCTATGCCTATTCAGTTTCAAAGTCCTTCCCCATTTCTCACCTCACTACCAGGTTTATCCCATTTCTTTAAGGGTCTTTTAGGATTCCTTTGTTTTAGAATCATGAAGGCCAAATTCTAGACCTGGCTTGAAATCCAAAATTAATGACATCATTCTACTGACCATTATACTATTTTCATCTAGGAGTCTCAACCATTTGGAAATTTTTCTCTCCTGAGTAAAGGCTTTCTTGGACATTCCTTTGAAAAAGCCTTAATTAGGTTGCTGGACAGCTGGGAGCAAATTCATTCTCCCAGATGTAGGATTTTTAGGCTGATGAACTATTTTTAAATTTTATTTTTTAATATGATTTATTTATTTAGAATATTTTTCCATGGTTACACAATTCATGATTTTTCCCACCCCTCTTCCCTCCCCTCTCCTGGATCTGACAAGCAATCCCACTGGGCTATCCATGTATCATTGTTCAAAACCTATTTCCATGTTATTCATATTTGCTTTAGAGTGATCTTTTAACATCAAAACCCTAATCATATCCCCATCGAATCACGTAATTGATCATATGATTTTCTTCTGCATTTCTGCTCCCATAATTCTTTCTCTGGATGTGGATTGTGTTCTTTCTCATAAGCTCCTCTGGATTGTTCTGGCATTGCTGCTAGTAGAGAAGTCTATTATATTTGATTGTACCATAATGTATCAGCCTCTGTGTACAATGTTCTCCTGGTTCTGCTCCTTTTGTGCTACATCAGTTCCTGGAGGTCTTTCCACTTCACATGGAATTCCACCAGTTCATTAATTCTTTCAGCACAATAGTATTCCATCCTCATCAATTACCACAATTTGTTTAGCCATTCCCCGATTAATGGATAACCCTCATTTTGCAATTTCTTGCCACTACAAAGAGCATGGCTATAAATCTTTTTCTACAAGTATTTTCCTTTATTATCCCTTTGGGGTACAAACCCAGCAATGGTATGGCTAGATCAAAGGGCAGGAAGGCATTTAAAGCCCTTTGGGCATACTTCCAAATTGCCCTCCAGAAAGGTTGGTTCAATTCACAACCCCAGCAACAATGTATTAACATCCTGATTTTGCCACATCCCCTCCAACATTTATCACTTTCTTTTGCTGCCATATTGGTCAATCTACTAGGTGTGAGGTGGTACCTCAGAGTAGTTTTAATTTGCATTTCTATAATCAGGAGGGATTTAGAATACTTTTTCATGTGATTATTGATAGTTTTGATTTCTTCATCTAAGAATCCCCTATTCATGTCCCTTGATCATTTGCTGATTGGGGAATGGCTTGATTTTGTTGTTGTTGTTGTTGTTGTTGTAAATTTGACTTAGTTCCTGATATACTTGGGAAATTAAACCTTTGTCAGAGAGTTTTGCTATAAAGATCCCCCTTTCCCCCCAGTTTGTTGCTTTCCTTCTAATTTTGGTTACATTGGTTTTGTTTGTACAAAAACTTTTAAATTTGATACGATCAAAATCATTCATTTTATATTTTGTTATGTCCTCTATCTCTTGTTTTGTCTTAAATCCCTTCCTTTTGTACAGATCTGACAGATATACTATTCTGTGCTCACCTAATTTATTCATGATTTCATTCCCTATATTTAAATCCTTTACCCATTTTGAATTTATCTTGGAATAGGATGTGCGATGCTGATCTAGTCCTGATTTTCCCCATGCTGTTTTCCAATTTTCCTAGCAATTTTTGTCAAATAGTGAGTTCTCATCCTAAAAGCTGGGGTCTTTGGGTTTACTGAACACTAACTTGCTGAGGTCATTTACCTCTAGTCTATTCCATTGATCCACCCTTCTACCTCTTAGCTAGTACCATATTGTTTCAATGACCACTGCTTTATAATACAGTTTAAGATCTGGTACTGCAAGGCCCCCATCCTTCACAATTTTTTTTTCATTATTTCCCTTGATATTCTTGATCTTTTGTTCTTCCAGATGAACTTTGGTATAATGTTTCTAATTCCATAAAAAGTTTTTGGTAGTTTGATAGATATGGCACCGAATAAGTAAATTAATTTGGCTAGGATTGTCATTTTTATTATATTAGCTCATTCTACTCATGAGTAATTAATGTTTTTCCAATTATTTAGATCCAGTTTTAATTGTGTGACAAGTGTTTTGTAGTTGTGGTCATATAATTCCTGTTTTTGTCTTGGTAGGCAGATTCCTAAATATTTTAGATAATCAACTATGTATTGAATTAATTATAATTTCCTAAAACCATCTAGCTTCCAGGATTTCCCCTTCTTCCTTTGCAGTCTCAACCTACCACCATTTCAATGCTGCCAGAGCAAGAAATGTAAAATTAATATGGTTTTCCCTCCTGACTTAATCCTTTTCAATTTGCAAACACCAGTATTTACCTCCTATATTTAGAAAATGAAATTAGTCATAGTTTTGGCTGCTCTGGCTTTTATTCCAAACCTTCAGGATGAAAATTGCAGTTATGGGTTTCAGGGCACGGCAGTGAAAGTTGGCTCTTCTCATAAGCCGTACCTTATTGCTTCTACCACAGTGTATACAATGTTAGATTTGAGAGAACTGATTGCTTTCTGCTTGGTTGTGTTGGTATCTTTTCCCAGTGCAATCGAGTTCAACAAACATACATGGAGCCTCCTACTCTATGTAAGGCACCTGCACTACATACAGCAAGAGAATACAAAGATGAATTTTATCCCACCATCTTGACTGGCTTTTGGCCAATCCTTTTGGCTTCAGGTGCTTCATATGTCACTGAGAGAGTTGTTCAATGTGATCTCTAAAGACTTTCTCAACTTTGACACTGAGTAATATTACAGTGGAAAGAATTGGAATTGGAGGATATGGGTCCAAATCCCACCACTGTAAGGCAAATCATTTCCCTTCTCTGGGCCTCAGTTTCTTCATCTATTAAATAAGAGGTTGGATTCAATGGATTCTGAGGTTCCTTTGAACTGTAAGTTGTACAAACGTTGGCAAATCACTTTTTCTCAAGCCATCAAAACAGGAGGATATTCTAAGCAATATCCAAATTTCCCCTTGGCTCAGAGTGAAGAAAGATCACCCAATTTGGGGTCTGAGGATGAAGCCTAACTTCTCCACATGTGTGATCTGTGTGACCCTGAATAAGTCACAACCTCCTCACCTTTAAAATGAGGGTATTGGATTAGAAGATCTATGAGATCCTTTTTAAATCTATGATCTTATGATGATAATGATAGATACTAGGTGTCCTAGATGTTCTGCAATCTCTCTTCTTTCTCCAGAGCTATTGGATTGTAAACTCCAATCCTCATGTTTTCTTTGTATCTCCTTTGGCTTTTTAGCACAGTCCCTCAAAAACAGTAAATATTCACTAAATAGGGCAGCTGGGTGGCATGGTGGATAGAATGTCAAGCTTGAAGTCAGGAAGACTCATCTTCCTGAGTTCAAATCTGGCCTCAGTTACTTACTAGCTGTGTGACTCTGGACAAGTCATTTAAACCTGTTTGCCTCAGTTCTTCATCTGTAAAATGAACTGGAAGAAGGAAATGGTAAATGGTAAATCACTCTAGTGTCAAAGCGAATGCTTATTGAATTGAACAGTATTTGTGGGACCTTGGATTGGATTTTTTAAAGATAATGGCACTGGAATTCCATGACCTCCAATGTCCTTTCCAGCTCTTAATGTGAATATTAATAGAATTTAACACACACATAACAGAGATGCAACATGGAGGAGTAGATAGAGAATTTGCCTAAGAGGAGGGAAGACTGAGGTTCAAATTTCAATTCTGCTACATGGCTAAAGACTGCAAATTACATAGAAGGCACTGAATGGCACAGATAGAGGCAAGTCCTCAAAACATCAATGAATTAACATGTCCAATCTGTCTTTCTTCCCACACTCCTCACACAATTAACTCTGAGCTTAGAGTTACAAGTGGGGCTTAAACATTTTTTTCCTTAACTTAATATCTCTCCATTTTATCTTTTTATTATATTTCTTTTTAAATTCTGAACTTGGAAAATGTAAACAGATATGAACATTTCCATCTACAAAGAACAGATTGGATATGCAACAATAAATCTATTACATATAGATGAAACTTTAAAAAATATATTAAATTTAATATGGAACTACTGATACCATCCTGCTTGTCCAGATTCCTTTCTAAAATTCCTTTTGTTCTCTTCTGTATATTTGAAATGTATAGTGATGCTGGCCTGTTTTCTTTCCTTCCTTCCTTCCTTCCTTCCTTCCTTCCTTCCTTCCTTCCTTCCTTCCTTCCTTCCTTCCTTCCTTCCTTCCTTCCTTCCTTCCTTCCTTCCTTCCTTCCTTCCTCTCTCTGTCTCTCTGTCTCTCCCTCTCTCTCTCTCTCTCCCCCCCTCCCTCTTTCTTTCTCTATTAGTATTTTTCCCAATTGCCACTTCCCACACATAAGTGCCCTCTTTGTTACAAATATGTGTGGTCAAGCAAAACAAACAAATGAATTGGTCAGATCTGAAAATGTATATTTTGTTCTGTAATTACAGTTCATTGCCCTCCTGCCATGAGATGGGAAGCTGCTTCATCATAAATTCTGGAGTCACAATTGGTTCTTGAACTGATAATCATTGTTATTAAGTCTTTCCCACTTGGTCTTCTTTACAATATTTTAGTTACTGGATAAGTCATTCTCCTGGAAATGCTCCCTTCATTTTGTGAGTTCATAAAAGTTTTTCCAGGTTTTTTTCCGATTCTATCTTTCTAGTCATTTCTTAGAGCACAATACAGTATTTTAGTCCATTCATTTACTACAACGTTCCTTCTTTTCTCTCCTTTCTCTTCTTCCATTTTCTCTTTTTATTTCTATGCCTGACCAAACTCTGACCTGAATCTTGGAAAATTCATTTTACCCCTATCATTCCCATTTCCCAATTCTTTCCACCCTGAAACCTTGAGCTTTACCCTTGATGCCCAGGGTTGGCAATTTTTTTCTGCTGTAATATCCCACATCACGCTTCCAGAAAACAAAAAAGAAACCAGCCTGGATATTTTCCCCAGGGTCATGATCACCATTCCAGTGGAGGTCAGAAGGACTGTGTAGAGTTGGAAAAAGGAGAAGTAGGGGGAAGATGACAGTCAAGGACAGCTTACTCCATCCACAATATGCAAGTTTTCACCCCTGCCCTCTTTCTCCGCAGCAATCTCTTGAAGCTTTTATCTTCAACAAATCTCTCAAAATTTCTCTCATCAGCTTCTTTTTTTAGAAATCCTGTCCTAAAGGTTAGAGCTACCTAGATCTTATTACTTCAATTGATTTTTTTCCACACAGCTACCTACATGACCTCCTTTGGGCTTGACCATCATCTTTTCTTCTTCTCTTCCTCCTCTCTCTTTTACCAGCTTCCACAATTCTTAGATGTTTTGTCTAGAATCAGCAGCTTCAAGATCAACTCTTAAAATGGTTCATTGAACTGCTTGAAGGAGATGCCATTCCAGGCACGCTGGGTACCCAACCTTTTTCCTGCAGCCCAGCTGTTGCACAGAATAAGCATCTGGATGATGATGAGGAGGACCAGCATCCCCAAACATCACTCATCAGCTGGCAGCTTTGTCAGCAGCCACCCAAGGGTGACATATTCAATCAGGGGGACAATATTCTCTGAGGGTGAAAAGAAAGGGGAATTCAATTTAAGAAATGTAATTAGGGGAGTTGTGTTCTGGCAGCCAGATTTCTTTTCCCATCCCCTTTTCACAGTTGCTATAATAATCTAAGCCTTCTAAAAATATAGCCATAAGGATGGCTCAACTGGCGCCCACTAACTGAAAAATAATGAGCTTAAATGAGCTACAGAATCATCTACATATTAAAGGAATAGCTCAATTCCTTTCCCCCAATATTACTGAGAGAGCACCTGACATATGTCATTAGCTTCATTTATTAGCTTTGCTGTGTGCTTTTCCTCTCACTTGAAAAAGAACCCAGGTAAGTATAAAGGAGAGCAACTGAAGATGTTCAAATAAGAGAGCCAGATCGCACCAGGAATGATGAAGCTTGCTACATCCACATCTTTCAATGAGCCTCTCCCTTTACAAAGCATAACAACAACAATAAGGGGGTACAAGTATTCATTAAGCCCCTACTATGTGCCAGTATTCTCTCATTTGATCCCCATAATTGGGAGGTTAAGTACTATTATTGTCCCCATTTAATGGTTAAGAAAACTGAGACAGACAGAGATTAAATGATTTGTCCAGAGTCCCAAAGCGAGGAAGAGTTTGAGACTAAGTTTGAACTAAGGTCTTCCTGACTCTAGACTTAGCACTCTATTCACTAGAGTACCACCTAGCAGTCTCTAAGCTGCCTCATAAACAGCGGCATTAATAAAAGCTCACACTTATATAGTGTTTTAAGGTCATGAAGTATTTTACCCATTGGATCTTTAAAAAATATTCTTACCTTTGGTCTTAGAATCAACACTAGGTATTAGATCCAGAGCAGAAGAGTGTTGAAGGCTAGGCAATGGGAGTTAAGTGACTTGCCCAGGGTCACACAGCTAGAAAGTGTCTGAGGCTTTGGTTTGAACCCAGGACCTCTCATCTCTAGTCCTGGCTCTCAATTCACTGAGCCACCCAGCTGCCACCTATGGGATCTTATTTAATCCACAACAATCCTAAGAGGTAGGTATTACAGAAATTATCATTTCCATTTTACAGATATAATTCTTTTGTTTTACAGATAAAAAATTAAAGTTCAAGAAAATAAATGTTATTTGCTCCCAGTTAATTATCTCTCAGTGCCCTAGGAAACCCTCTAAGAATCTTTAGTTCTGGATTAAGTGCTAATCTGTAGTATAGAGGTCATTTTCAGGCAGTTCCTAACATAATAAAATTCTAGGTCTAGACCAAAGCTTATTTTTCCAAACCATTCATCCCCTACTAAGAAATTCCTAAGTAGGATGAAAACAAAAGCTGAATAGTTGCCAACCAAGGAACCATCTCTGCCATGTCACTACTGGCTTGAATGCTGGTCTAGAAGGGTAGCTGATGAGTGGAGAGAAGGAGGTAGATGGGATCTTTATTGCAAAGGCAGAATTGGCAAGATTTGGCAAATAATTGCACAGGGGACAAGTCTCTCACTGGCCCTCAGTTTCCTCATCTGTGAAATGAAGAGGTTAGACTGGGTAGTCCCAAATGTTCCTTTGAGTGCTAAGATTCTTTAGTGGTTAAGATAAATAGCTCAGCACTTGAGATGCCCTGGTAATTTTTCTTCTTTGTCCCAGAATTATTAAGTTATAAGCTATGGGATGAGGCAGGGATGGTGGTTTGTTCAACTTACTTCCCCAGTAATTTCACCTAATAGAGCTAATGGATTACTGGGTGGGTACTGCTTGTGGAATGAATGAGAGAATAAATGAAGCAAAGGAGAGAATTTCAGAGAGGGTGGTCTTTAACCAATCGATTCCTATCAGTTTTAAAAATAGGAAGGAACCCATACTAATTTGTAGCACTGCTTAGCTTCAAAAATGGTATTTGTTCTTGGTAAAAGGGCCAACCTGATGTCCATTTTTCTTTGCTGGGTATCTTTGTTAGCTATATTCTCCTCTTGTCTTGTGGGAAAGTCATGACTGCCTCTTGTGTTGAAAGGAATAGTTACCATCTCAGGGATGGATTGTCATCAAATCCATGAATGGCCAGTGCATCGAACCCCAAAAGGCATTTGTTCAGACTCTCAAGACTTCTAATGAGAGCTCTACGAACTCCCAAAGCCACATGTCCTGTTTCTAGATAGTTAGCTCTCTTATGAAGCTTTTTCTGACATCGGGGCAAAATTTATCTCCTCCAAGTTTCTACCCATAACTTCTCATTCTTCATTTTGGGCTCAAAGAAAACAACAGCAACTGCAGCTAGAGTTATTTTTAAGGTATGCAAAGATCTTTATAGATAGAATTTCATTTAATTCTTACAACAACCCTGGAAGATAGGTATTTTTATCCTCATTTTGGTGAAGAAACTAAGGCAGAGAGAAGAAAAGTGATTTACCTAGGGTCATGTAGCTAGTAAGTGATCTGATCTATACTCTGACCTCCAGCCTTCCTGATATCGTTATTTCTGTTGGTTTCCAACAGATTCCCACCTGAGCTCAATGGGGAAATATGGTTTAAAGTTCTCTTTCTGTATTTCATCTAGTACTCCTGCCTTTTGTTATTGGTTACTTCCTCTTTTGCCTCTTATCTCTTGTCCCATCAGTCTTTTCTCCCCTTTGCTCAGATGTCTCTTGTCTCATTTTCTTGTCTCTTTCCCCCCTTGTTCTTGTCTGGGAAGGTTGGGGTGGGAGAGGGAACTTTTTTTTTTGCCTCTTTGTACAAAGATTAATGTCAATGTAGCATGTAGCGCCTTTGTAAATCAATTAAATTTTTTTTTAAAATAATAAGCCAAAAAAAAGAGAGAGATAATGCAAGTTGCTGAGAAGGCACCAACCTGCTTGGGTAGTTAGGTAGTTCCCCTATATCCATGCAATCAGAGGTCCAGTTATGATCCCCTCTTGTATTTGCATTTATTGACTGGCAAATATATTATCTCTGCCCCCCACGCCCAACCTGGAATGTAACCTCCTTACTGGCAAGGAGGGTTTCTTTTTTGACTCTGTCTTCACAGTTCCTGGCACCATGCCTTGCTAGGTATACTAGAGACGGTTTGCATTTGGGATTCTAACACTACCTCTGACATTGGCAAGCAATCCAACTGTGAAGAAATTACTTAGTTTCTTTCAACCTGAATTTCCTTATCTGTACAATGATGATAAGAGCACTCGTATACCTGCATGATTGGTGATGATGATGGCTCAAGATAATATCTATAGGATGTGCCACATGGTGGATTAGGTCCTAAAGACACAAGGGGAAAAAATGAAATACTCCCTACACTCCAAAGGCTTACATTTTATTTGAGGAGAAAATGTGTAAATATAAGGGCAAAGGAAATGAATACAAGGCAATTCAGGGAGCTGAAGGAAGAGGGAGAAGTATGAGCAGTTAGAGGGAAGGGGGAATCCAGAAAGGCTTCCTTTAAGAGGCTTTGTTTGAGCTCAGTTTTGAAGGATGAAAGGGTAGGCATTGGAAAATTCCTGGGCAAAGACACGAAGATGAAGGATGGAATGTTGAGGATGAGGAACAAGAAGAGGGCTGGTTTGGCTGGGCTGGCTGGTATCCAAAGGGGTTGGAGCAGTACATAGTTGTCCTGGAAAAGTAAGAAGCTGGGAATCAAGAAGAGATTTGCAGAAGCGAGAAGAGGACAGCGACAAGGAAAGAAGTCCATTTTTAGCTCAAGGTCCATTTGGGGTGACTGGCTTCTAGGAATGATTTTAAATAGATGACTCCTATCAAAGAAAGAGCTAGTCAGCTTGCCTTCTGTACTCATGCCACAGAGAACTGGACATTATAAAATAAAACAAGTGGAGTACTGTTGGGTGAGGGGGAAAGGCAGAGAGAAGACCCTTGCAATAAATATGCAAGCATGATGCCTTTTTGAAAAGCCACACAGAGAGAGGCATCTTTTCAGTGCTAGGAATGCTGGCAATAACTACCTGTTCACTTGGTCATGATGAATGCCCAAGGAATAACCATTCATTCTGCCTTTAGTGGCCTCTAATTCTAATTTAAGATTTGCAAGTCTAATAGACTGTCATGAGGAAGCTCTCCATCAACAGCCTTATCTTTTACTACACTGATGATAGGCTAGCTTTTTCATATTTAGAATATGATTTACAAAAAGATGTAGATGTCAGAAAGACTACTCCAATGTCCTCTCCCAGCCCGACCCTGGGTTTCCTGGTACTTATCTGGATAATTGACAATACAGCTAAGATGCTAGGTGGCTGAATGGATAAAACACTGTACTTGGTGTCAGGAAGAACTGAATTTGAGTTCTGCCTCAGATATGTATGAGATTTGTCACCCTGGGCAAGTCATTTAACCTCTGCCTGTCATGGTTTCCTAAAATGGGGTTAATAGCTTCTTCTTGCCAAATAAAATAATATTTGTAAAATGCTTTACAAACCTTAAAGCACTATATAAATGTTAGCTGCTGCTGTTATTCTTCCATCTCCTCCTCCTATCTGTTTCTAAATAACTAAATGCTCTGGGGCATCTCTTTTTTTCTCTGAGTGTCATTTCCCTCATATGTCAAATGAAGGGGTTAGACTAGATGACCTCCATTTCTTTCTTTTTTTTAATCCTTATCTTCTACCTTAGAATCAATACTATGTATGAGTTCCAAGGCAGAAGAATGGTAAGGGCTAGGCAATTGGAGTTAAGTGACTTGCCCAGGGTCACCCAGCTAGGTAGTATCTAAGGCCAGATTTGAACATAGGACCCCCCATCTCTGGGCCTGGCACTCAATCCACTGAGCTACCCTGCTACCCAGCTGTCCCCTGATGATCTCCATTTCTAAGAGTGAGTCTCAAATGAACTCTCCATCATTCTTGGCAGTTGAGGAAAGTAGACTGAAATCCTTTGTTGATAATGAAATAAAAAAAAAAGCCTTTCTGCTCAATTATAAATAATAGCAGGATGGTTTGATGCTTACTTCACCCTCCATTTCTATCTTTTTAACACTATTGTAGATGCTAATTAGCAATGAAAATTTTCAAAAAGTGAAAGGCATGAGCAGGGGAGGAGGCAAGTCATTGGAACCTTCTATTATCCAACTATTCCTTAATCAGCTCTGAAAAACCAAGACTTTGTAGTAAATGTTTTTGTTTGTTTGTTTTAATACAAGGGATATCGAAGCCCATTCATTAAGCCCAAATGCTATAAGTGTATTTTGAAGAGGAAATCTCCAAGTAGATCTTTAAAAGAAACCCTTTCCTTTCATCCTGCATAACCCTACTACGAAGTAGTTGTGTGATTAGGTGAGTCATTTCCCTGCCCCAGACCTCAGTTATCTCATCTGGAAAATGAAAGGTTTGGACTAAATGGTTTCCAAGGACCCTTCCAACTCTAGAATTTGAACTTATTTTTTTAATATTCAGGGATAGAATTCTACCAGTGAAAGAAAACCATTTCTTAGGCAGGATGAGGAAGAGGGAAGATGGGAGGGAAGTAAATCCACAGCCTATTTTACAACCCTGAGACAAGGATAGGTGGGTAAGTTTCCATTACCTATATATCTAAGGAAGATTCCTTTCAGTGGAAGGTAAGTAGTTTATGATCAAAAAGGGCTGGATAATTCAAAAGGAAAACGATAGACTCCTGTAATTCTAGCAAATTAAGCTGCAAATCATAGGCTCTCAGGCATCTTTACCACACTGCTCTTAGAAGGATTTACCGTGTCATGTCAACAGTCTGTTGCAGTGCTCCTAAATATTGATGGGAGTCGTGCCTTTTTTTCCCCTGTGAAGTAATTGCATAGAAAGGGAAGACTAATCAACTTTGTTTGTGCTCATTAATTTTGCAGGATCATTGGGTTTCTTAAATAAACAGTGCTGGGAGAAGTCTAAAAATGAGACGCTTGATGCTAGAAGCCCACGGTCAGCACATTTCATACCATGTGCAGAAATACAAATGGTTCCTGCATTGATGAGAGTTATTCATATATATGTTATGTTACATATGTAACATATATATGTTAAAATGCAATGTGGTAATGCATGATAGGTGGAAGGGCCTGGCATTTAGAAACTAATATTTAGAGCCAGGAGGGACCTTAGAAGTCATCTAGAATGACCTCCTCATTTTATAGTTGAGGGCAACTGAATCCAGAGAATGATGTGATCAGCTTAAAGTCAAACAAGTAGTAACAGAGCTGGGATTTGAATCTAGGACTTCTGACACCTAATCCAGCAGTCTTTCCCCTGAACTATGAGTCCAACTCCCTTATTATAGAGAAAATAAGGGGAAAAAAGCACAATGTTCACTGGAGACACACAGATAGAGAGTAGCAGATCCAGGTCACTTGATGAGTACAGTGCTCTCTCCAAGGCTGCCGCCATATTACATAGAGTAGACATTGATTCATTGGATGCTGCTCTTGATCTGACCCTCCGTTGTTGACTTCTTTGATTTGTTGTATATAAAAGGTAGAGAGACACACAGTAAATGGGTGCTCTCTGCCATCCAAAAGAGAGAGAGAATCAAAAAGAGCACATGAAATCCTGGTCTGGCCCTTCCACCAAATATTGTTGAATGAATGTTGTTGGCTATCATTAGTCTTGATGCTACTACAGTGCTAGCATCACCAATTTAGAGGCAAAAAGATCTTAGAACAGTGTACAAACAGCTCCTTTCACAGATAATGAAACTGAAGCAGGGGACAGCTAGATGGTACAGTAGTTAGAGAGCCAAGCCTGAAGGTAGGAGGTCCTGGGTTCGAATCGGACCTCAGGAACTTCCTAGCTGTGTGGCCCTGGCAAGTCACTTAACCCTCACTGCCTACCCCTTACTGCTCTTCTGCCTTGGAACCAATATACAATATTGACTCTAAGACAGAAGGTAAGGGTTTTAAAAAAAAGAAACTGAAGGTCAGGGAGGCTCAGGGACAAGGTAACACAGGCAACAAATGGCTGAGTTTTTAATTAGAACCAGGGCTGGAACTGGAACTTGAACGTCCTCTGACTAAACAAAGTGTCCTTTCTACTGCACCATATGGGAACCATTTACATACAGGAAAAAGGCCAGGGGCAGCCAAGAAGATGATGATAATGGCAGTAACAGCCAACATTTATATAATGCTTTATAGCTTGCAAAGCGCTTTCTTCATATCCATTCTGGAATGTTCTCCTTCCTATTAGAATGTGAGCTCTTGGAACCTTGGGGGTTGGGTTTTTTTGTTACCTTTCTTTACATCTCCATGACTAAGCACAGTGCTGCATACATAGTAAGCACTTACAAAAGCTTGTTAATTTATTGACTGCTTCATCTCCATCTCCCAGAATCCTTGAACTCCATCAAGGCAAGTTCAGGGACCATCTCTTACTGGAAGCCTCCATGAGCCCCAAGGTTGCTGATTTATGTCTCTCTGTCTGTCTTTCTCTGTCTCTGGCTGTCTGTCTCCCTCCTTCCCCCACCCCCATCTCTGTCTGTCTTTCTTATTCTTCTTTGGGAATCTTAAAGTTTTCTCCAGCAAGGAGCTATTATTACAGGAGAAGGATCCAAGGTGTAGGCATGAGTCAGACCAGATGGTCTTTCTGATACGAGCTTCTAGGATGCCCTTGTTCCCCACAGCCCCAACACAAATCATCTGCTCATATTATTTTATGGAACTATCCACAATAGACAACTGTCCTTTATTCACTAAATAGCCTTCAAATTTTAGGCATTTTATTCACTTATGCATTTCAACAGGCACAAATGGTTAAAAAAAAAACAACAACTCTTACCTTCTGTCTTAGAATTGATACCAAATAACAGTTTCAAGGCAGAATAGGGGGAAGGGCTAGGGAATTGGGATTAAGTGACTTGCCCAGGGTCACATAGCTAGGAAGTGTTTGAAGCTACATCTGAACCTAGGACCTCCCATCTCTAGGTCTGGCTGTGTATCTACTGAGCCACCCCAGACACAAACATATGTTGAAAGAAGATTACACATGCCGGCAAAGGCTTCTTTGAAATAGCCACAGAGAGCTCTCAGAAAGTTTAAGGCTGGCTGCTCAGGGTTCGGGAGAGTCATGAATGATTTAATTTGCAGTACTATCTTTCTCCCAGAAGTAGAGTACCATTCATGTCCTCATTACTGAACATATGGAAGAGACTATTAGATGCATCCTTTGCTACTAGTGTCAGGTGAGACCAGAATTCAATCTGACAGGCAAACTAGCATAGAAAAGAGAGCTGGGTCTGGCAGACCAGGGTTCAAATCCCACTTCTTATCTGCATTGTAGACAGTTCATTTCATCTTTCTGTGTTTTAGGCCACTCCCCAGGATTTAACTAAGTCACAGACTACTTGAGAGAGCCAGGGAGGGAGTTCTCAGGATCTATGAGAAAAACTTGCCTATTTAATTCACTTAATGGTCATAGATCAGAGCTGATAGTTGATCTAGTCATCACCTCACTCATTTGAAAGATGAGGAAATTGAGGCCATATTTGACATGATTCAATAAACAGGCATTGACAGACAGGATAGCATTGTGGAAAGACAACTGGTCATGGTGGAAGGAAGATTTGAGGTTCAGATCTGATACAAATTAGTTGTGAGACACCAGAAGGATCATCAGACAATTATTTTATCTCTTTGAGCCCTAGTTTTGCCAACTGTAAAATGAGGATAATATCTTCACACTCTACCTTGTGATACAAGAGCTCTTGAAACCTTCCACTACATTGGAAAAGGAAGAATTTCCCTAGACAAGATTATTGCTGCTATGGAGATAGAACCTTGGACCATTCCCCTTTTGCCCCAAGAAAGGAATTCCATCAGGACAAATCATTCCTGTTGGGGCTGACATCTAACTTGGTGTCTATTTGGACTGGAGTATGCCCTGAAATACTATGAACATTCGGGAAGAAAAGAACATTATACCCATAAAGTGATATTCTTTAAATCTAGAGTGACTTCTATAAAGGCATGGTAATGTTTGCTTGTCAGTGATGCCGTCCCTCTTCTGACAACAGCTGATTAAGGTCTAGGAATATGGCAAAGGGAAAAAGGTAATGGAAACATGAAGTTTGAGTATTTGAAATACCTTTTGTGGAGGGGGAAAGAGACATTTATGGATCCTTTTCACTCAAGTGACACTATTTCACCCAAAGTTTATAACACCACCATTTCCTTTTTTTCCCCATTTGAATTAAGTTATTTAGTCAATTTAGAACATTATTCCTTGGTTACAATAATCACATTATTTCCCTCCTTCCACTTCACCCACTCTCCCCCTCCCCCCCCCATCAACGTGCAATTTCATTGGGCATTACTTGTGTCCTAGATCAGAACCTATTTCCATGTTGTTGTTTACACTAGGATGTTCATTTAGAGTCTACATCCCCAACCATATCCCTTGGCCCATGTATTCAAGCAGTTGTTTTTCTTCCATAACACCACCATTTCCAAAGAATAAAAGCAGTAGATTATGCAAAAGGCAATAGATTGCTGCATGCCTTAGCACAATGCCTGGCACACAGCAAGTACTTAGTAAATATTTAGTGAATTCAATAAAGAATTCTATAGAAGAAGTGGTACAAAAGATATTTTAAAAGAAACAGAAAAAAATAAACTTGGGTCTAGAAAAAAGAAGTGGACTAGTAATGAGGAAGTTAGCATCATATGGCAGAAAAAATTAGTCTTAGAATCAAAGGACCCAAGTTCCTTTGTCCTCTTATGTGATCTCAGGTAAGTAACTTCACCTAAGTCTCATTTTCCTTATTTGTAAAATGAGGAAGTTGAACCTGATGGACTTTAGTATCCCTTCCAGCTCTAAATCCATGATTGGTGCAAAGGAAATCAGTAATAGACAAAGGACAAGATCTATATAAGAGTTCCCCATGGAATAAGAAGGCAAAACTCAAAAGGAATAATGAACTGGAGGGATTTCATGTGAACTGGAACAACCTCCAGGAATTGATGGAGAGTGAAAGGTGCAGAACCAGGAGAACATTGTACACAGAGACTGATACAATTTAGTTTTATTTTTTCAGTGACTTCTGGCCACACAAAAGGACAACTGTCTCAAAATTCCAAAGCAAAACTGAAATTGTTAAGGTAAAAAAGAACCACATGGACTTTTTGTAGGGTGAAGCTCATCTTAAAACTTCCTTTCAAGGTTCAGCCAAGACCACTTACTTAATGTGAAGTTTGGGAGAGTTTTAAAGGTGTATGTTTTAGCAATGATGATTTTGATTTCTATGTTTGCTTCAGTTATTTTTTTTCTTATTTAAAGCAATATGATTGTGTGGCTCCCAGAAGTTACACATGTTTCAATCAGATCAGATTGTTGCATTTATTTACTATTTTGCATTTAAATGATAACATAAAGGATATAAAAAATTTTAAACTGCTATTTTTCTTAGCAGAAAAGAAAATGGGTGCGGGTGATTGTATTTTAATTATTGAATTTATTTACAATCAAATGTAAAGAACTTCTCTACTAGCAGCAATGCAATGATCCAGGACAATTCTGAAGGACTTATGAGAAAGAAGCTATCCACATCCAAAGAAAAAACTGTGGGAGTAGAAATGCAGAAGAAAAACAACTCCTTGATCACATGGGTTGATGGGGATATGACAGGGGATGTAGACTCTAAGTAATCACCCTAGTGTAAATATTAATAATATGGAAGTAGGTCTTGATCAATGACACATGTAAAACCCAGTGGAATTGTGTGTTGGCTATAGGAGGAAGATAGGAGGAGGGGAGGGAAAGAACATGAATTATGCAACCATGGAAAAATATTCTAAATTAATTAACTAAATAAATAAAGTTAAAAAAGGCAAAGCTCAAAGGTGAGCTCAAATCTGTACTACTAGTAAAGAGTGTCCAGTGAATGAGATCATAGAAAAATCAAACCTTTAATCAATCAATTAATAAACATTTATTAAAGTACTATGTGCCAAGCACTTCCAAATCATGAAGAGATTCTATATTGGATTCTTTCTCTTGGATTTTTCTCTCTAGGATCCCTAGTTAGCTTGCTTGATTTATTTATTTATAGACTTGTACTGATATCTTTCTTTTTTACTTTCTATTCTTTTAAAAAATTACATGTAGAAATTGCTTTCTGCCCTTTTGCAATCCAAATTCTTTCCCTCACTTCCCCCTGACTTAGGAAGTAAACAATCTGATATAGGTTATTTCAGTGTTGTCATGCAATGTATATTTCCTTATTCCTCGTGTTGTGAAAGAAAAACTTTATTTTTAGTTCATGTTTACTATTAATTACATCATCTTAGCCATAGGGAAAAAAGATGACAATGTATTTAATAAAATGATGCATCTGCTTTGAGCATTTGCACCTACGTTTGACATTTTTGTAGTTAGTTGTGTCCAGCCCTTCCTGACCCCATTTGGGTTTTTCTTGGCAAATATACCAGAGCAGTTTGTCATTTCCTCCTCCAGCTCATTTTATGGATGAGAAAACTGAGGTAAATGGGATTAAGTGACTTGCCCAGGGTTCAAAGCCAGATATCAACTCCAGACTTGGTGTTCTAACTACTGCAGCCCCTAGCTGCCCACTTTTAATAGAATGACAACCTAAACATCCATTCTGTATTCTAAAAATATGAATTGTTCACATGTTGATCAATGCCAAATCTATCCATCTTTCAGTTTTAGGTTCAAACAAACAAGCCCACTTAGAAGTTTTGATTTCCAGTCTATTTCCTTTCATGGCATGGCTGCTACTTTGAGGGTCTCCATGGGGCTATACACCATCCTAGATAATGATGGCTTAGGCTGCTGCTGAGGGAGAGCGGCTGGGCTTGTGCTGAGTTGTCTTAGTAATGAGTCAACATTGCCAAAATGCCTTGGTTCTAAGTTCTTGGGGCTCTCTGTGGTGATTCATTACCTTATGGTACCTCTGAGGTTCTCCTGTCTCTGGCTCCAAGCCAACACTGAAACTTTGATAGTGGAAACCATTGAACTCTACTTCCTTGTCCTCAATTGAAGATGGGTTCCCTGCTTCTGTGCCACCCTGGCATGGAACCCTAAACTACACTATCAGCACCAAGAACATTTTAAGAAAACCCCAGAAGCTTTTCATCTCACAGCCCTTTAGGGTTCTCATATGAACTATTGCATTAGAGGTAGAAGCAAAGGATGTGTCTAAGTTACTGAGCTGTGGGGAGTACAAGTAACTTTGCAAGAAGATCTCAAGAAAGTCATTATGCAGAACATTAAGCAGACTAATCACGTGAGGGGTGCAATGGAAACTACCTAGATATCTATATCACAGAAACTTAGGACTGGAAGGACCCTTAGAGATGGGCTTGTCAAACCCTTTCATCTTAGAGACAAGGACATTGAGGCATAGAAAACTAATTTTGCTTCTGCCTTTTGATATGAAGTTGAGAACTATACGATGATGTTCACAGCTGTCTCATTAGCAACAACACACATCAAGTGAGATGGGCTGGGGAGAAGATGAATAATGAGCCCAGTCCTCGGTCCTGGGATCCCCTAAAGGTTCTATATAAGGTATCTGTGGGAAAGACATAGCAGCCCAGGCTGGGGAGTGTTCAAAGGGAGGATGCTTATTTAGCATAAAAAATGCTGAAACATTTGGCAAGAGGGACAGAGAGAAGAAAATACTTGGTAAGAAATGGAAGAGCTGCTGAGAGGAGATTGGAGAAATGAGACGTCAAGGAAATTTCTGGGATTGAGTAGCAAGCAATGACTAGCTCCCATGAGTTCCCAGAATCTCGTCTTGAGGGCTGAGAAGTTTTCTCCTTGAAGCTTACAGAATGATATTTAAATATTCAGAACCACAGAAATTTTGAGGGGAGTTCAGGCAACATTAACATTAGGCTTTTCAAAATTCTGCTGAAAATGCCCTTCCTCTAAAAACCCTCTAGTGCAACTCAACTTGGTCCTAGTCATTGTCATCCAATTAGCAAAGCTACAAGGAATGAAGTAATAATTGGGCAGTTCGATCTCAGTAAGTGAGGCTCAGCTAATTTGGAATTTGGGTTGGCCCATGTTTGGTGAAGTTCACTTTTGCACGATGGGAGGAAAAACATTTATTTGCTACCTGAAGTCGTCATGCAAAGTGGGATGGGAGACTTAAACTTTGTACAAATGAAAGATCAAACAAGCTATTTTTGAGCATCTGGAAGAATTACTTAAGCAGGAACATTTGCACACAGAGCAATTAATTTGCTAATTACAAATTATCCTGTTAATTAAAGCACTTATAAAACTAAGGTATCAAGCATGATTTCCTTCCTACACACCAACACAAACACACATACTGCCAGCTGTCTTATTGCATGTACTTGAATGTAATAAAACCGCCTTTCCCTAAAATGCTTCCCCACTTTAACTTCTCACTGAACCAAACCAACCTTCACAATTAGAGAGTGTTAGCAAGGTTTAATTTCACATGGAAATGCAAGTACACACAGGGGAGCTGTTTACTTATGTAAATCTTCAACTACAGTGGAAAATTTTAAAGATATTTCATCAGAATTAGAAATTTGAAAAGTTGGATTGTCCTACGTCTTCCATGAACTAGCCATCACCACAAAGGCGATTTTACAAGAGTCTCAGTGAAGGACTTTCACTTCAGGACTGCAGTGGCCTCATAACTATGCATAATATATGCAAATGTTTGCATAATGAGGAAAAAAGGTGCCAGTTATGAATTCTTGTTTCACAAATTAACCCTGTTAAGGGACAAGGAGATGAGAGAGGAATTTTGAGTCAAAGGACCTGACTTCAAATCCATCTACTGCTTTAGGCAAGTTATTTTACCTTTCTAGGTCTTGTTTTCCCCATTTATAAAATGAGGGGGGCTGCCTAGATGACTTCGAAGGTCACCTGAAGTTCTAAATCTATCATTTTATGATAACAGCAACTCCTTTAGTACAACTAAGTACCAAATAAGAAAGACCAAATGGAATGAAGAGTTTTCCATGTCTGCCATTTTATTTTGCAAACTTTACTAGGCTGAACATAGTTCTTGCCCTCAAGGAGCTAACATTCCAATGGCAAAAACAACAGACATAAAGGTATACAGAAATTATGAATGTTTATGGAAGGCAATTTGAGTGGGAAGGCATTTATCATTGTGAAGAATAGGAAAGTTTCTCTCCTCCCCCAAAGGAGATGGGATTTGATCTAAATCTTGAGGGAAGTTGGGAATTTTAAGAGGTGGAGATGAGGAGGTAGGGCATTCCAGGCCTGGGGTGAGGGGCAGGTAATATAAAGGGAGAAAAGATGGAACATCTTGTTGAAGGAACAGCTAGTAGGCCAGTGTGGCTGGACCACAGACTGTGTGGTTTAGGACAATGTTCAAGGAGACTGGAAATATTAAAAGATTACAAAGATCTTTAAATGCCAAATATTTAATCCTAGAGGTAATAGAGAACCATTAGAGATTAGTAAGTAAAGGAGAAGGGGTGGCACATGGTTCGACCTGTCTTTTAGGAAAATCACTTTGGGTAGTTAACTAAAGGGTGAATTAGAGGAGGAAATACTTGAGGCAGAAAGACCAAAATTAGATGCTATTGTAGTAGCCCTGGGGAGAGTTGATAAGGGCCTAAACATTCTAACTGCTAGTCATAGTTCTGTTTTCTGGGGCCAGATTTTATGATACTTCTGAATTAATGAGAAATAGTAAACAGGGAGCTCATAATCATCCATAACCTGAAATTGCTTTATTTCAGTGTGGGTGTGGATGTATATAAGAGAGGGGGGAATGGAGAGAGGGAGGGAGGGGAAGAAGGATAGAGAGAATGAAAGGCAGAGAGAGACAGAGAGACACAGAGTCACAGACAGAGACAGAGAGAGAGAGAAAGACAGACAGACAGATAGACAGAAAAAGAGAAAGAGAGACAGAGAGGGGGAAATGGAGGGAGGGAGGGAGGGAGAAAAAGAATGAGAGACACACAGAGATACACAGAGATACAGACAGAGACAGAAACAGACAGAGAGACAGACAGACAGGCAGAAAAACAGAGAGATAATGAGAGAGGAGAGAGTGGAGAGAGGAGGAGGAGGAGGAGGAGGAGAAGGAGGGAAAGAGAGAGAGAGAGAGAGAGAGAGAGAGAGAGAGAGAGAGAGAGAGAGAGAGAGAGAGAGAGAGAGAGAGAGAGAAACTGAAAGAGAGAGAAAAGAGAGAGACAGAGAGACACAGAGAAACTGAAAGAGAGAGAGAGAGAGAGAGAGAGAGAGAGAGAGAGAGAGAGAGAGAGAGAGAACAGAGAGAGACAGAGACAGAGACAAGAGGAAATATTGAGTCTAATATTTGCCAACACTTAGTAGGTTTAGAAATACCATTCCCTAAGCAAACTGATCAATAGTTTATAGGCAGAGTATACTCTAGTTACTGCCATCAGGGAATAGTCCCCTAAAGTGGCTCTGTTCATAATAGATAACATAGAGAAGCAGGAATACGAAAAGATATCAGGTTATTGTACCAGAAAGAACACTGATCTTTGAGTTAGAAGACTTAAATTGGAATCCCAACTATGACAACAAACAATCTCTATCAGCCTCTGTTTTTTCATCTGTAAAGTGGTAATTATAATACTAGCACCTACCTCACAGGGTCTTTGGAATTTTCTCACTGGAAGTTCCTTACCCTGAAGAATTCCAAACTACCCCCAAAGGGTCAAATAACCCCTTGGAGAATTTGGGAGGGCAGGTATAGGTTACTCACATCATAATTTCATAATTTGAATTAATAGAGAAGGAGTTTGGTACAGTGAAAAAATACATGGACTTAGAGTAGAAAACAACTTGGTTTCCATCTGCATCTACTACTTACAAGCTGTGTGGTCTCCAGGTCTCATTTATTCATAAGCAAAAAACAGCTCTAGTATCTAGTGCCTAGGGTTGTTGGGAAGCTCAAAAAAGCAATATACGGGGAAAGCATCTGTGAGTCTTAAAGGACTCTATAAATATCAGTTATTGTTAGCTTAATCAGACTGTTATAATCTCTTAATATGTAGTTAAGATTAGCCAAACTGAGATAAACAGAGTTTTGATGGAGGTAGGATTGGCAAAGGTAATTTGGGAACATAAGAGAAGGTAGACTTGATTGGAGCACCTGAATGGAGTCTTCCATTGGTATACAGCCCTAAGAATGGGGTCCAGAGATATAGAGGGAGAAGCACAGCAAAGGCAAATTTTATCTACCTAGAATGTTTTTGCCTAGGACTAGTAACCCTAGTAGCATCCACCTCCCAGGGTTGTTTAAGGATCTAAGGAGATAATATACGTAAGCACTATTCAAATCTTCAGTATTTTATGAATGTGAGTTATTATTATCCTACTCCTCTACCACTCCTTCCTCTTTTTTCTCTACATCTCCCTCTCTCCCTTCTTCCTCTCTTAGAGAGCATGAAAATACAAGGTTTGGAGGTAAATCTCTGGGCTTCATGCCCATAGAGGGATTGGACTGAGCACATTTTCTCAACTTTGTCTTCCAGACATGTCTGCCCCTGCTTAAGGAGTTCTTTTCCCAGCTTCTACAATTCTCACTTGAAGAAGGAAGCAGATGGCATGCATCTAATGGGGGACACAAGATTAAACAATGAAGCAAGATTTAAAGATATATGAGCACCTAGATATTCATTAGAGCAGTTGGGTAGTATAGTGGATAGAGTGCAAGGACCAGAGTCAGGGAAGCATGGAATTCAAATCTGGCCTTGTATACTTATTAGCCATAAGACCCTGGGCAAGTCACTTAATATTATTTGCCTCTGTTTGCTCATCTGTAAAATGAGCTACTACTCAAGTATCTTTGCAAAGAAAAGCACAAATGGGGTCATGAAGAGTGGTATACAACTGAAATGACTAAACAGGCATTCCTTAGAATGTTACCAATCACTGCTGAGTTCTGGGTTTACTTTCTAGTTGTAAGTGGAATTTGTCCCCACTCTTTTTAGACTTTAAAATCTTCACAGCCTATACTATAGTGGTGGCAAGGTGGATAAAGTTCTAGGCATGAAGTCAAGAAGACTAAAGTTTAAATTCTGTCTCAGTCACAAATGTATGAGTGTGACTAAGTTGCTTAACCTCTTCCAAACTCAGTTTCCCCACATGTAAAACAGGGATAATAATAATAATACCTACTTCATAGGGTAGTTATTGTGATCAAATTAAGCAATGTATGGGCAGTTCTTTGCAAACCTTAGTACTTGTAAGTACTATGTAAGTGTTCATTATTGTTGTTGCTGCTGCTGTTACTACTACTACTACTTACTACTACTACTACTACTACTACTACTACTACTACTACTACTACTACTACTACTACTACTACTACTACTACTACTACTACTACTACTACTACTACTACTACTACAATTAGCACCACCACCACCAATACTACTACTATAGCATTTCCTGTGGAGATTCTAGGGGGTAGGGTTTCAGCTAAGAAATTATCAAATATATGAAAGATAAAAGCTTTAAGCCCCCATGATGGTTTTCCAGGAGAGAGAGAGGGGGAGGGAGGGAGGGAGGGAGGGAGGGAGAGAGGGAGAGAGGGAGAGAGAGAGAGAGAGAGAGAGAGAGAGAGAGAGAGAGAGAGAGAGAGAGAGAGAGAGAGAGAGAGAGAGAGATATGGAGGGAGGGAGTAAGGAAAGAAAGAATGAAGGAGGGAAGGAAGGAAGGAGAGAGAGGAAGAAAGGAGGAGAGAGAAAGAGAGAAAGGAGAGAGAAAAGAAGAAAGGAAAGAAAGAAAAATGATCTTTTCATGGTTACTTTCTTTAGTTAACTCTTTTCCTATCACTACTCATTTATGTCCTGCTACATTTTGCCTTTACTCAGGCCAAACTTTTTCTTAAAGGAGCCAAATCTTTTTTCCCCCTTCTGAACAATTTGAATGTATCTGAACACAAAAGAACACTTTTTGTTTTGTTTTTAAAAACAGTTACAGAGTGGTTTGGGGGGATGAGAGATAAGATCTTGTTGGTGAGATGAGACAACAAATCATAGTATCTATTGTTAGGTATTATAATGGTAAATACAAAAAAAAATGAGGCAAGAAGAAAGAAAGGTCCCAGTGTCCTTGGCATGAAATAGATATGATGATATAAGATATCATGGGTCACTATGCTAAAAGAATTGCTATAGTATAAAGGGAAAATAGAGGGAAGAAGGGAGGTGTGATAGGAAATGATTTCTTTTGAGAAGAAGGCGCAGTTTGTATATTTTATGTTTAAGTAATGGCTCCAAATAGATTTATGTTCAGCTACGAATAGAGAATTAAAAGATCAAACAAACTGGGATATGCTTAAATACAAGTGGATTGACAATTAAGGCTTTTAGTCTCAACTTACATATCTGTGTTGTGATAAAAGTATTTTTTAATTAAAAAATATAAGCTTTTGGCAAATAATGATTGAAACAGAAAACAGCATTCTTTAGAAAGCCCCTTTCTTCAAATTTGTAAAACATTTGGGTCACCTGAGATGTAAGCAGCAATAGACTTACTGAATGAGCCTTGGATTAAGGGTCCAGACAGATCAGAAGGGGTGAATGAATTTTAGTGTCTAGATAACACTGGGTCATGGCCAGGAAATCAGTTAGTAAAAGAAAGGACATAAAAATTTAGGTCCAAGTGGGAAAGTAGGGTTTAGGGTGTAAGATTTCTAGTGTTGAGAGGCGAGGTGGAATCCAAGGAGGGAAACCAATATCCAGGATATTAAGTAAATCCCACTTAAAGAGCTTAGATAATAAGGGATTAAAAACACCGAATGTCAATAAATTGGGTTCTAGAATCCAGACACAGAAAGATCAGGCAAAGGGGATCAGAGCCATACCATAGAGAGATAAGTCAACAAGGGAATAGTGAAGATACAGAGAGATGGTCAACGGGGACAGAAGCCAGGCACAGAGAAAGAGGACAAAAGAAACAGGGTCCAGACAGAAAGAGATCACTCAATAGGGGTACATCTCAAAGGAGCCTAGATGAGAAAAATCAGTCAACAGAGTTAGATCCTATGCACAGAGATTCCAGAAGACCTGGGAAATGGGTTCAAGGAATCATTAACAAAAATGACCTTGAAGTTAAACAGACTCAGATTCTAGATTTAAGATGAAGCAAGTATATAATGGTAACAATACTTTCCTTGGGACCAGGAGAGACCTGGCTTCAAGTCCTTCCTCTAAATACTTATTAGCTGTGTGACTCTGGACAAGTCATTTAACCTCTTGGATACAGAAAATCTGAGTATCTGCTTTTAAAAAGGGAGTCTTCTCAACAAGAATTCTCTATGCCAGTAAAATTTCAATTTTATATATATATACATATAAATATATAAACTTCAGTGTAATGACAAAATGAGTATTGTTTATAAAGAGGTTCCAGTAATTCAGTGGACCAACAAACAATGGGTAAGCATCACTAAGTACCAGGAACTGTGCCAACACTGGGGATAAAAAGAAAAAAAAAGTCTCTCCTCTCAAGTAAGGCTTATATATATATATATATAAACCCTTACTTTCTGTCTTAGTATCAACTCTAAGACAAAAGGGCAAGGGCTAGGCAAATAGGGTTAAATGACTTACCCAGGGTTGCTTTCATAGAGCTAGAAAATGTCTAAGGATAGATTTGAACCCAGAATCTCTCATCTCTAAGCCTAGTGTTCTATCCACTGTACCACCCAGGTGCCCTTGTTTTAATATTTTGATAACTGTATTTCAATGTAATTGTCAATGAGGTGGATTAAAAGAACTCATAGACTTACTAACTGTGTGACACTGGGCAAGTCACTTAACCCCTGTCTGCCTTGGTTTCCTCAACTATAAAATGGGAGGTAATAATAGCATCTACCTCCCAAGGTTGTTATGAGAATCGAAAGAGATATGAATTGTAAAGTGCTTAGTAGAGTGCCTGCCACAAAGTGGATACTATATAAATATTATTATTATTTTATGCATTTTGAAACATTGTTCTCGATGGGGTATAGAGGCTTTATCAACCAGCTAAAGGGGACCATGACACAAAAAGGATTAAGAATCTTTGCCTTTAAAAAACATTTATCAGGTAGGGATGAATTAATGCTCAGGTGGAAGAAGCAAAGGCAGATGACAGTACCAGGCAGGTTTTGATGGACATTATAAATGATCTTACCTTAATGTCTATCCCCGATGATAATGCATCTTTGAAGATAGGAACCTTTGTCTTAATTATCTTTTTTCTCATTTAATTAACCCCCCTCAACACATAGCACAATGCCTTGCAAAGCTTGTTATACGTCATTGATGAGTGATGTTCTAGTCCCATCAGCCTTGCAGGGAGGCAACTCTATCTGACTGAGCAATGTGTGTGTAATGGCTATCCTTCTGCCTTGAATGTTCATTCTCCCATCACATCTCTGCCTACTGGTTTCCTAAGCCTATTGCAAGAGGTCTTTCCAAGTCTCCTTCCTACCCCTATTCCCAATTTAATGCCTTCCCTCTGAGATTAATCTGTCTCGTGTGTGCACAACCATTGGAATGCTGTCTTTCCCATTAGAATGTGGGCACCCTGAGATCAGGGACCAGAGTTCTTTGCATCACCGGTGCTTGGCATAATGTCTGGCATGTATTTTAAGCACTTAAAACACTTGCTAGATGACTAACACAGAGGAAATAATAATAATGATGATGATGATGATGGGTAAGATAAGCATTTGTACAGCACTTGGAGGCTTGCAAAGCATCATACATATTGACTCATTTGATCCCCTTGAATGGCAAGAAATAGTGATTATGGCAGAACCTGTGGCTTGAGGATTTGCTCACTATCCATTTTCAAGAGAAAAAACCTACCAAGTATACCCCATACAGCCTGGGGCCTGCAGATTTTTCTTTTTTTAAATTAAAAAAAATTTTAATTTTTAAACCCTTACCTTCCATCTTGGAGTCAATTCTATGTATTAGCTCCAAGGCAGAAGAGTGGTAAGGGCTAGGCAATGGGGGTTAAGTGACTTGCCCAGGATCACACAGCTAGGAAGTGGCTGAGTTCAGATTTGAACCCAGGACCTCCCGTCTCTTGGCCTGACTCTCAATCCACTGAACCAGATGGCCCCCTGCAGATTTTTCTTCTTCTTTCACCTTCCTTCTTATTTCATTTTATTCTGGGCTCTCAATCCAACATGAAATATAAATTACGGGACAAATATTGCCTTGCATTCAGTGCATGGATCTCAGCATAGGATGTAGGGTATAAATGATAACTTACAGGAGGAGGACATGTTCTCAGAACCTCATGAAAAAGTCGTTTGCACATCTCTTTATGCAAATATCACTGGTTACATCCATAAATATATGTTTAGAACAAATAATAAAACATTGTGGACATGTTCTTTCTCATTTGCAGCTCAGAGATGCCACATTAATAAGAAATTCCAAAACACTTACCCATCCAGAAAAGTAGCTCCTGGTACTTTTCTCTTTTAAATGGTTCTGAGATTTGTATTTGGAGACAGAGGACTTCAATTTAAACCCCATTTCTGACATTTACTCCCCTGGGTGATCTTGAACAAGTCATTTAGACTCTCTGGACCTCAGTTTCTACATCAATAAAATAAGAAGACTGGAATAAAATTGCTTAAACCCTTAGACCCAGAAATAACTATTGGTTCTGTTTCTCAAGGAGATCAGAGATAAAGGAAAAGAACCTAGATGTTCCAAAATATTTGTAACAGCTTTCTTTGTGGTGGCAAAGAACTGGAAATTGAAGGGATGTCTATCATTTGGGAAATAGTTGAAAAAGTTGTATATGACTGTGATGGAACACTACTGTACTATAAGAAATAATGAGCAGGCTAATATTTGAAAAGATCTACATGATAGAAAGAAGAGTATAATGAGGAGAACCAAGAGAACATTATATATAGCTACAAAATTAATCTTTGAAGAATAACTTATGAATGTTCACTTCCAGAGAAAGAATTGATAAATTGAAACATGAAAGACATTATTTATATACTTTTTTAGTTAGTTGATATCTTCTGTAGTACAAGAAAGGGACACTGGGAGTGAGATGCCTAGGAATTAATTTGCTACAGTATACATAAATAATTTTTTCATAAAGAAATTTTTTTAAAGATCCTTCTAGGGGACAGATGGGTAGTGTGAATTTTAAAACTACTTCACCCTAATCAGACCTTACTTTAGAAGATCTGACTTAGCCATTGCCTGATCAATAACAATAGAGATACTTGGACTAACAGAATCAGGTCTTGTGAACTCTACATTTCTCCACCCTCCTTAGTTTAACAAGATTAGGAAGGTCTGCACCAAACTCAAGGATTAAGTATCTGAGAAAAAGGACCTTCAACAGACTTGTGCAGAAAAAGTCGACAGACCCCTGGGCTATCCTAAGTCAAGCTAAGCTATGAGTGGTACAGATGAGATGCAGGAAAGTGATGTAAAATCATCTATATAAGGCACATCACTGGCTCTCTTAGCCCTCTTTCCCTAGAGAGGCAATTCTGGCTGTCAGCATGCTAGGCATTCCAACATCTTGGAGTGGTGGCAGCTATTTGTCTGGGTTTGGCGGTGAGTTTGTCATTGAGCTGATTCAGGTTCGGGCATCTTGGCTGAGATATTTTGGAGGTCAGGCTAATTCCTTCCTCCTCCACACTCAAAACCTTACTTTCTAGATCTCCTAATCTTCCTGTCCATCCTGTCCAGCACTAGCCCTTTCCTTCTTCCTTCTGCTTAATCTCCTCCACTATATCAATTAAATCACCATAAAATTTCCAGCTGACTTGGGTATTTTATTATTTGGGATTTTCCCTGGTGACCAAATTAAATTTAGATTTTTAAGTCACAACACTAAAATTATCTTTACAGTAGCTCAGTGGGTTGAGAGCCAGATCTAGAGATTGGAGGTCCTAGGTTCAAATCTGGTCTCAGACACTTCCTAGTTGTGTGACCCTGAGCAAGTCATAACCCCCATTACTGTCTTCTGTCTTACAACCAATACCTATTATTGATTCTAATGTGGAAGGTAAGGGTTTGGAAAAAAATTCCTTCTAACTCTAAATCTATTATCCTAATATTCTTTAAAAATGATTTATTCATTTATTTGTTACATTAAAATTCCCAGGTAACTCCCTTTCTCCCCTCATTAGGGAAGGTGTCATGTCTTACTTATTTCTAAATGGTCAAAAATGAGGATGGGGTCCAGCAGTACCAGATCTTATACTGTACTATAAAACAGTGGTCATCAAAACAACATGGTACTGGTTAAGAGACAGAAGGGAGGATCAGTGTAATAGACTTTGGGTAAATGACTTCAGCAATATAGTGCACAACAAACCTAAATATCCCAGCCTTTGGGACAAGAACCCACTGTTTGACAAAAACTGCTGGGAAAATGGGAAAACAGTATGGGAGAGATTAGGTCTAGATCAATATCTCACACCCTATATCAAGATAAATGCAGAATGGGACTTAAATATAAAGAAGTAAACTATAAGTAAATTAGGTGAACATAGAATAATATACCTGTCAAATCTATGGGAAAGGAAAGAATTTAAGACCAAACAAGAAATAGATAATATTACAAAATGTAAAATGAATAATTTTGATTACATTAAATTAAAAAGATTTTGAACAAACAAAGCAAATGCAACCAAAATTAGAAGGGAAGCAACAAATTAGGAAAATATCTATAACAAAAACCTCTGGCAAAGGTTTAATTTCTCAAATATATAGGGAACTAAATCAATTGTACAAAAAAATCAAGCCATTCCCCAACTGATAAATGGGCAAGAGTCATGAATAGGCACTTTTCAGATAAAGAAATCAAAAGTATTAATAAGAACATGAAAAAGTATTCTAAATCTCTTATAATTAGAGAAATACAAATCAAAACATCTCTGAGGTACCACCTCACACCTAACTGATTGGCTAATATGACAGCAAAGGAAAATAATAAATGTTGGAGAGGGCGTGGCAAAATTGGGACACTAATGCATTGCTGGTGAAGTTGTGAATTGATCCAACCATTTTCTGGAAGGCAATTTGGAATTATGCCCAAAGGGCTTAAATGCCTGCCTGCCCTTTGATCCAGCCATACCACTGCTGGGTCTGTACCCCAAAGAGATAATGAAGAAAAATACTTGTACAAAAATATTTATAGCCACACTCTTTGTAGTGGCAAAAAATTGGAAAATGAGCAGGTGTCCATTTATTGCGGAATGGCTGAACAAATTGTGGTGTCTGTTGGTGATGGAATACTATTATGCTGAAAGGAATAATGAAATAGAGGAATTCCATGTGAATTGGAACAACCTCCAGGAAGTGATGCAGAGTGAAAGGAGTAGAACCAGGAGAACATTGTACACAGAGACTGATACTTTATGGCATAATCAAACATAATAGACTTCTCTACTATCAGCAATTCAATGATCCAGGACAATCCTGAGGGACCTAGGAGCAAGAACGCTATCCACATCCAGAGAAGGAACTGTGGGAGTAGAAACACAGAAGAAAAACATTTCCTTGATCACATAGTTCAATGGGGATATGATCAGGGATATAGACTAAATGATCACTCTATTGCAAATATTAATAATATGGAAATAGATCTTGTTCAATGATACATGTAAAACTCAGTTAAATTGCTTGTTGGCTACGGGAGGGGGGAAGGAAGACAGAAGGGAAAGAATATGAATCATGTAACAATATTCTAAATTAATTAACTAAATAAATAAATTTGAAATTAAAAAAATTAATGGTCAAAAATATTCAGATATTTTTTGGATGAAGAAATCAAAACTATATATAAATATCTGAAAATGCTCCAAGCCATTATTTTTTATATTAAAAATTTTTCAGTTATATGTGTAAACAATTTTTGACAATTTGTTTTTGTTTTTTGTTTTTTTTTTTTCATTTTAGAATTCAAATCTTCTCCCTCCCTACCCTCCACCCCTCTCTGAGGTGGTCTGGATTCTAAGACTCATGTTTAATAATTTATTTTGAAAGATAAAGGCACATCTTAAGGAGCCTCCTTTAATGACAAATATACTTAAACAAGATCATTTTGGTTGGATGCTGACACAAGGAATTCTCAATTTCTCAAGACGGTTTTTGTTGGATTTTTCCCCAATGAAAAGACTACAAATATTCAGATGGCAAACATTCATTCTTGATGCATTTTATGGCAGATTTTGCAAGGAATGCATTTGGGCTTTGCAACATGCTGGAGGCTATCTATGACTGATGCAGCAGTCAGGATGAGGAAGAAACACTGTTACCAGGAGAGGAGTTTTGCATGAAAATAAATAGCTTTTTCTCCTGACATTATCACTGGTGACTGATAGAGATGACTTGGGTTTCATAAATAGTACTGGAACAAAATTACGGCTCAGAAAATGTGTACATATAACATGTCTTTTCCATAAGATCCTTCTTTCCATGCCATAAGCGAGGTGATAATTCAGCACCCCTCATCCACCCTTTTTTTCATTATTTAGTTCTTCCTACAGAGACTGAATGACCACTTGTCAGTGATAAGGTTAGAGGGAATTCATGCTTTGGCTGGAACTTGAATCAGATTATATCAAAGGTCCCTTCCAACTCTAAGGATTCTTGAATTTTCCTAAGAAATTTCATTTTCCATAACATATCACAAACATGAGTAACCAGGCTAGAAAATAAGGGCACTAAGATGAGTAGTATAACACAAAGGGCCTTGAAAAAAAAAGGAATGTAGACTTTATTCATTGAGCAAAAATGTTCAAAAATGCAAACTGGGGATGATAATCACAGTTGTGATTTCAGAAGATTATTTTGACAGTATCCCAGTTGATAGATTACTGGGAGAGGTTAGAAGGAGATTGGTTAATATTAATAGCTAATATATATATATATGTGTATATATATACACAGCAGAGATTATTGCAAGATTATAGGGGACACAGGATGAGGCATGGGTAGGATGGTGGTATAGACAACCAATAGAAAGATGAAGATGGATATCAAAACACAGACTTGACAGTCTAATAAGCTGAGAATCAGGCTAATGCCTAATCACAGCTGGTTCAATGAATACCCCTGTCTTCTCAGTAGAAGGACAAGGTATCCTTTGGATCATTCTGAACTACCAGAGCAAACTTTTCATGGGAATGAAAGAGCTCAAATTCAGTTCAATCCAACAACTCCTGTGACAGTCTCCATGGAGATCTCCCTTCATCTCTCACATGTTCTCTGTTTTGATCAGCCAACTTTATAAATGAGGGGTTCTGTGATAGAGGACAGCATACGGATGGCAAAAAAAAAAAAACAACAGATGAAACAACAAACTGATTCTACACTGCTTGGCATGATGATTCTTGGAGTGGTATAAGAAGTCACTCTAAACTAGTGTCTTAATCCCAGAGCAGTGATGGCAAACCTATGGCACGAATGCCAAAGATGGCATGCAGAGTGCTCTCTGTGGGCACTTGGCTGACCTCTCCCCACCCTCGAGTTTGTTACTAGAAAGGCAGAGGGACTTGGGCATAGCTGCTCCCTTCCTCTCTCCACAATGCCTTATGACATTTTCTCACATCATCCACCCTCTGCCTTAGTAGCCCAATGGGAGGGCAGAGGAGGAAAGGTGGGTGGCTCACAGGAAGCAGAGCTAGAGATGAGTGGAGTGCTCGGCTTCCCCTCTTTACACTTGTGAAGTACATTACTCACTTCACCCACCCCTCTACCCAGCAGCCCAATGGGAGCGCTTTCTCCCTCTGCTGTATGGGGTAAGGGAGAGGGGAGGAGGGCATGCTGGCACTTGGTGGGGGGAAAGGGACATGGCACTCGGTCTGGGGGTGAGGCCCAGCACTCCATCTCTTAAAGGTTCATCATTACTGTCCTAGAGCTAATAGATGCCTAAAGCACTGTGGTGCTCCATTTGCTGTTGAGGAAAGACCAATGGCTCTGAATGAGGGGACTTGGAATTCAAACCTTACTTTGGATTCTAAGTATTTAAATGACCTTGGACTTGCCACTTATCTCCCTAAGCTTCACTTTCTTGGTCTATAAAATGATGGGGTTGCATCTCCTCATACAGGTGATAGCCTCAAGATGCAGAAAGAGGCATACACTTTTTGGGACACCATCAATATGGTAATTTGCTTTGCTTGACTATGTATATTTGATACAAGGATTTTGTTTTTCTTTTTCTAATGGGGAGGAGCAGAAGGAGGGAGAGAAAATCCATTTTTGTTTATTCAATTTTTTAAAAATGTGGGATTTGGTCTAAATGGACCCTGAGATTTCTTCCAGTGAGAACAGTGATGTTATGGACCATGCAGACCAGCATACTTCATGGGCTGGGCTAAGGCACTCCCTGGCATCCCACACTATGAAATAGCAAGGGCAACATTAGAAGTGATTTCTCCAGGTTGATACTCATGTAATGCTTTCTTCTACACCCACAGTGTCCAACTCAAATAGAAAGGAACCCTTGCTGACTGCATACTGACCTAGAAATCACAGATTATGTTCTATGGTATCATTATTTTATTAAGCATTTCCTAATTACATTTTTGAGTTGACATTTATTTTTATTATCAAAAATATATTACATAATATAATATGTAACATAATAATCATATAACATATAATTCCTTTGCAGGCAAACACTGGTGGCCACGAGTCTGACACCTACCTCTACACTATATTGTCTAGTCTCCATTTCTCATAGGAATTTCAGGCTCTACCCTTTCCAGTGGACAAATAATTTCATGTCTCTAAACTGCCATTCTCATCTATAAAATGGGGAGAATAATACTTGTATTTCATTCACATGGTTGGGTTGAGGAAAGTACTTTGTGAACCTTAAAATTCTATAAATAGGAGTTATTAGTCCCATCAATACTTACACTTTTAGGTACCTAGTCAATGAAGGAGACTACATTAGGGCTAATGGAGATTTTTTCCCATAGGCTAAAGTCTTTCCTCCATTATACAAGTATTAGAAATTCACTACAGGAGAGACAGCATGAAATATTTGAAATAGAACTAGTCTCAAAATTAGTCCTGAGTTCAAGTCCCACCTCTGACACATAATGGTTGGGGGACACAGGAAGTCATTTAATTGTTCAGTGCCCTTCCCAATCTAAGCCTCTAAATTATGAACAGTTGTTGATCCCCAGAGTCCCCATTTGCATCAAAGTTCATTTCAAGTCCCACCTTTTACATGAAGCTTTTCCTGAGTCCCTAGCTGAGTGTCTTCTTTCCAAAATTATCTTCTATATTTGTATCTGTTATCTCTCCATTAGTAGGCTGTAAATTCTTTGCAGCCACGGGCTATTTCTTTTTTTTTTTGTCATTATATTCTCAGAACCCATAGCAATTCTTTTTCCAAAGTAGGTATGTAATAGTTGCCAGGTGATTTACATATTGATCTATATTGGTAGAGGAGTTCTCTCACCAGTGAAATCTAGATTCCATGACAAAATATTACTACAGTCCAGAAGGGTGTACAGAGATGGAGTAGAAAAGACTTAGACATAACTGGCTCCCTTCCACTGCCATACAAATGGACTACAATGATCTGTGTTAGAGGGATTACAATTCAGTGACATAAATGAGTTAATTAAAAATTCAGTCAGAATGCCATTCAGAGATGCCATGCTTCATATGAAGGCTATAATCTAACCTGAATTGCTCAGCTCAAAGGGCCAATTTGTGAGTTGCATTTCAATCTCTTTTAATTTTATTTTCTCTAAAAATGTAAAGCAAATTTAATACTTGTTAACAGGACTCAGAAAACCAGTCCTGGAATGTTGACAAAGCTTCCATTGACTTCAGCAAGAATAACTCAGGACCAGTAAAGATATGTTTCCCTCAAGCTATACTCTCGAGTAGCATTTAAAGGGGGTAAAGCTGAAACTGAAATGGTATCAGTTTGCCAATTCCACCAAAAAGGATTTTAAAAGAAAGAAAGAAAGAATCCATGAATAACAAATCCATTGCCATTACTTTTGTTTCTATCCATCGGGGCGATTAACAGGGTCAAAGAAGAATGATCAGACGAGGGAGCAGGTCCAATAAAATAGTAATCCCTAGATCCACAAAGGTGATAGATCCAAGGGTGACTGTGGACTAGGCAAGAGATTATAATCTTGGTGAGAAAGCCAAGAATCCAAAGCCATTGCACGGAATAAGGTCAGGAAAATACCACAGAGAAAGAATTGAGTAGAAAGACTAGATTACTAAGAAAACATCTTAGCCATCAGTCTGCTAAATGCTCCACTTCTCCAGTCAACTGGGAGCTCAAGCAGTGTTTAGGTAACAGTAATTCAGTGGCATATTCCCAACCTTGTCACCTACCCAATCAAGGAGTGCATGTAATTCTACTGGAATGGAAGACCTTTTATTCTACCCAGTAATAAAGAAACATCTGCCCTTTAAACATCTAATTCTCAGAAGCAACCCAAATGACTCATAACTCACATGACAATTAGTTAACACTGAACAGTGGTTTCCATGATACATATTAAGATGGTAGAAAATAAAGGGACTATTGAATGCACAGATTAATTAACAGAGGAATAATTCACTCTAGTCATCTCTCTGACCAATCCTGTGCTTTCCTTCAGATGTTGTCCAGAGGATACATCCACAGCTGGAGCTCAGCAGACAATGATAGCACTGCCAGATTATGGGCAAGAGGAAATAGAAATTCTACTTACTAAACAGTTGGCAATAGAGGACCTGTAAACTTCTCTTCATGGTATCATCTGGTCCTGCTTGTCCTCCAGTTTATTCATGATTCTTTCTGGGAGATAGAGAGAAGAATATTTATCATGAGAATGGAATCATTCTTTTCCATTTAAGGAACATAATCCAATCCAGCTGTTTAGAAATAGTTTCACTAACGTCTACCATAGTTGTAGTGGACCATTTAAACACAGCCTCAAAATCATCACTCCAGAAGAGGATCCTGGGGATGGGTGCATCACAAACAATTCATTTTGAACAGAGCCATCAATCAAATTCTTAAACTGTGAATCTCTCTTGGGAACTTTCTACCAATAGGGGAAAGTGAGAATCTGGCTTCAGAGCTTTGGAAGGGTTTCCCAAGAACTTGTCTGAATTCCCAAGATTAGAAACAGAAGAAAAGAGAGTTCTTTTATGGTACTTTCCAAACTTCCAAACAAAATATTCCTAATACTATGTGTGTATTTATGTTATTTGGGAAGATGGCTGAACTCACCCGAAGTCACTTAAGAATGCTACTAAAGATCCTTATAGCTATAGATCTGTGATCCTAAGAAAGCAACTTCTCCTGTATCATAGACTCTAAGAGGAAAGGGGCATAGGATAAATTAGGCAGAAATTAGATAGGGGACAAATGATATTTCATAAAAATGGAATAATCAGCTCCTTCCTTACTCTTGCACATTGACTATACAGATCTAGTGGTAAAAAAATGGAGAATGGAAACCTATTCCAAATAAACTAGATTATAACCATTTCTTTTCTCTCTTCTTTTTTTTTTGTGTATTTGATCACAAAACCCTTATGAATGAGGGAAAGGGGAAGTAGCAAGGTATAAATATATATAAATATATAGAGCTTTCAATTTGGAGTCAGATGATCTGAATTTGAGTTCTGCCTCTACCAATAAATAGCCATATGGCCTTGGGCAAGTCATTTAACATTGCTGTGAATCCATTTCCTTATCTGTTAATATAAGGGAACTGAGCACAATGGCATCATTTATGATCTTTTTCCAACTATAAATCTATGATCCTATGATTGAAATGAATAAACAGAAGGTCTACATCAATAAAAAAAATAATATGGGTAATTGCCTGACTCTCTTCTTTGCTTTAGTACTAATAAGGTATTGTTTTTTTGTTTTTTTTAATCCTTACCTTCCACCTTAGAATCAATACTGGGTATTGGTTCCAAGACAGAAGAATGATAAGGATTAGGTAATGAGAGTCAAGTGACTTGCCCAGGGTCATAGGTAGGAAATGTATGAGGCCAGATTTGAACCCAGGATCTCCCATATCCGGGCCTGGCTCTCAATCCACAGAGCCACCCAGATGCCCACCAGGCTAATAAGGTTTTTAAAAATTTAATAATAAATATTTATTTGAATATCTTAGTGATACACATATTACTGTGGACAGTAGAATGTGTAAGAATAAAAGAAGTGAACCAAATTTCAGCCAATTACATCAGAATATAAATAAAGGTATTTCAGTCATTTATCTTCATACAGGTTTGAAAGTTTTAGGCTTAAAGTATTTATATTTTTGTTTCATGTTTGGGTTTATCCATTTCCCTCCTGGTTCTGCTTCTGGCTTTCTGAACTTCAACACCATGCTTTGGCTACCATCTCACTATGCAACATCTCCCTGCTCCATGACTCCTTTCTCCAATTGGTGAATTTCTCCTCGGGCTTCAATTTTGGGAAGGGCATGCATGGCTAACCCTTCCTTCATTCCCCTCCAAGCCCTTCTCACTCTCCTGAGGTTATCCATATGCCTCCATGCAGTATGACCCCTCTCTCTTCCCTTTTCATCTGCCTTTTCTGTGTTCTCTTCTTCTGTCAGAATATAAGCTCACTGTGGGACCCTCTTTCCTTTTGTTGTAATTATATCACCAGAACTTAACACAGTGCCTAGCTCATAGGGATTGCTTAATAAGTGCTTGTTTCTTGCTTACTTTTACTTAATGATTTATGATCCAATGGGAATAAAATAAAAACAGTAACAATAATGCATTGCTTTATGTCTTTCATTTACTATTAGATTCCTTCATAGCAAACTGTGAAGTAGTTCTTAATACTAATTGTTTAGTTTTACTGTTTACAAAGCAGTTGCTTGACAACAGCCCTATAAGGTAGGTAGTACAAATATTATTTTATCCATTTTACATATTATAAAACTTAAAATCAAAGAGATTAAGTGACTTACCCAACATAGCCTGGAAATGATATTAAGGATTTGAACCCAGAGATTTTGTCTCTAAATATAGTGTTCTCTCCACTATACCCATTCTCTTCAATTGAATGAGACCAACATTTATTACAGGGCTTCTTTGAATAAGAGGAGACAGCTAGTGTCTGCAGTCAGTCAGACTCATCTCTTTGAATTCAAATCTAGCTTCAGTTACTTCTTAGCTGTATGTCCCTGGGCAAGTCCCTTACTCCTGTTTGCCTCTCAACTATAAGATGAACTGGAGAAGGAAATGCCAAATATTTGCCAAGAAAACCTCAAATAGGATCATGAAGAGTCAGACACAAAGACTGAAATGACTGAACAACAACAAATATAAAAGATGTATTAAGCATTATGGAAACAAAGGTGAGGGTCATGCCCTCAAGGAGCCTATATTCTGAAATGGAGGCAGGAAAAGAGTAAAGGAGACAAGCACAAATAACTGTGAGACCAAGTGGACAGTGGCAAATAGGAAGTCCAGACAATGGACAATAAGAAATCTGGGAAAGCATAGAGTGCTTTTAGCTGGGACTAGGTTTCAGGAAAAAGGTGGTGTCTGAGCTGGGATTTGTAAGATGAAGAGCATTTCAGACAGGCAGAGGTAAAAGAAATGCATTCTGGGATTGAAGGATTGACTCTAGTCAGACCTATACTTAAGGAAGATTTTTTCATATGCTTAGTTTGAGTTTGAGGCAAATGATAAGAAACACAAGAGTAGACCTTAGAGGTCAGTGAATTTTATACAAACTTGGGAATTATCTGCATAGAAGTAATAAGTGAAGCCATGGGAATGGATGAACAGGAAAGAGGATACACAGAAAGAAAAAAAATGATAATTTGTATTGAAGGAAAGAGCCTTGGGTACACTCACATTTAGGGATCAAGAGGAGGAAGATGAACCAGTGGGGAACAGTGAAAATTAGAACTCATAGAACCAATAGAGAGCAGTCATGGAAGCCAATGGGCATTCTCAAAAAAGAAGGGGTGGATGGTCAAAAGCATCAATTAATGCAGAATTTTAAAGAGGATGAAGACTGATAAAATGTCAGGTACCATTTATGTCTATTCTCTCCAGAGGGTGCATAGTATTAGTGTGATTCCATAAATATTAACTAATATCTATCTTGAGTCTTTAATAAAGTTCAGAACACATAGTGTCACTCAAATGGCTGAATGAAGTGGGAGGTGAGAATGAAAATACTGACCAACTTCGGGAATATGAAAACAGAGTGCTCTTGCTAATTATCAGCACAGTGGAAAACACTTATCCTCCAAGTGGGATGGAAATGATCATGCCAGACACTAAGAGGAGCAAACCTCCCAGAACCAATTTTTCTAGCAAACCATTACTCCCTGACTCTTCTAGAAAACTCTACATACTATATAGCTCATTGGATGGGATACTCTTTGATCTGATGACCCTATATGTCTGAATGAGAGTCAAATGCTAAGGAAAGCTGAAGAATGGCTGATCTACCTGTTTTACTGTTTCAAGTTGATTTGTAAAGAGCACATCAATTTATGACTTAGTGAGAAGGCTATGAAGTTGAGAGTTTCTTCCTCATCCTATTCCCCTTGGTGCCCAGGCTCTTCTCACCCTGGAACTTCCCTTGCACCCACGTTGGCACCCTGGTCTCAGTACTAAGATCATTTCAGGGTCTCCATTTTAAGGTCATACTTAATTCCCTTCCTGGTTTGGCTTCTGACACTATAGACTTCATCATCATGCCCTTGTGTGGGTACCTATTGCTCCTGTCCTTCACCTCCTTTTCAACTCCCCTTTGCTTGTTGTCTTTCTCCATTAGAAGGTAAGCTCCTATGACTTAGATTTAAGTTTTGGTTCTAGATTCATTAGTTTTTCCTCAGACGAGTCATTTCCCCTTTCTGAGTTTCAGTTTCCAACTATATAAAATTAGCAGGTCAGAGGAGATGACTCTTAAGGTATCATCCAGCTCTAAATCTAGGCTGCTTTAAACTAAAGGGGAAAAGGGACAATGGCCATTTTCTTCAGAAGGAGAGGTGTGGCCCATTTGGTGATGGTGGTAGAGTGAAATCCAGACCTATCACTTTAAAGGTATAGAGAATTTCTGGTAAAGAAACTTCCTCTGCTGGGTTTCACCTAATCATGCTGAATAGCAACTATTCTGCATCTTATAATCTTCATCACAGAAGTATCAAACTTAGATCCCCACAGCCAAAGCCTGGATCAATAAATTAAGTTACAGCCCAGATCATTTAACAGGTGGTTTTCTAAGTCAAAATAGGGGAAGCAGGGATCTGCCTCTATTTAAATTTGATACCACTGGTCTAGAAGAATTGTATGGGAACACTGAAATTTTAAGTAGTTTGCCACATCATTATATGTGAAAGAAAGTACCAGAACCCAGATCTTCCAAGCTCCAAAGTACCCCACTGCCTCTTACAGGCTTAATAAACATTTGTTGAACTGAACCAATCAATGTTTTTGTGTGTGTGTGTGTGTGTGTGTGTGTGTGTGTGTGTGTGTGTGTGTGTGACAGAGGCATTATTCTATGAGCTTATGAATCAAACTATGACTTGGCCTGAACATCTTCCCACAATCCCATCAAAAACATCTGTAATCAGTTTCACACTTGTTGCCAAGATGTTACCATCAGCATAAAATTCCTTTCCCAGCTTCAAGTGCATATGGAGGTCATCAATATCACATGCCTTTTGGATTTCAGGAACAAAACCTGGGTTTCAGTTCTGGAAAAAAAGAACTGTGTGATATATGTCCCTTTTAGGCCTGTTTCCTCATCTATAAAATGTATCTTACATTCCTGAAGGCAAGGATAATGGATAAAATAATCTCCTGAGTCCTCTTCCAAATCCGAATTTATGATTCTTGTTTGGACCTCTGGGAGTGAAATGACCATTTCTACTCAAATAATGGAAAATTGGAAGGAAAAATGGAAAGTGAAAGAACTCTGATCATGAAATAGAAGAGCTCTTAGAAGCCATGTAGCTCAGCCTATTCATTTGTACAATTATGGAATTTATCTATTGTCTTCCTCATTAGACTGTGAGTTTCTTGAGGGCAGGGATTATCTTTTGATTTTCTTCATACCCCAGTGCTTGGAACATAGTCAGCATTTAATAAATGTTTATTGACTAAGACCAGAGAGGATCAGTGACCTGGTCCTTTCACCCTCCTGGATGCTGAAGAAAGCTACTTCCCAGTTCACTTCTCATTCCATTACATGGTCATACATCCTCTCACTGAATGCTTCCAAATATCTGTATCAAGTTGTCACCACTCTCCATGCAATATATTGTATTTGCCAAAGCAGGCATGTCCCCCTGTGATTTACTTAAGGACTCTTGAACACATTAGGCATGTGTGTTCAAACCAACAAACAGTCCTTCTCTGCTGGTCAAACACCTATGTGAATGAAGGCAGAAAGCGTATTTGCCTTCTGCTTGGGAAGTCCCAAAGGACTGGCAGGTCTATTGACTAAATCATACAAAGGAAGTGCCTCTGTTATTATCCACAGCACTCCAGGAGGTTAAGAGACACACTTCCAAGTCAGCATCCTGATTTCCCTTCCGTAAAAAGAATAGATCTTTTGAAATACTTCTTATCTCTCCACTTAAAGCATTGGTTTTCCCTTCACACAATCTCATATTTCTTGGATAGGCAGCTTTAGTTACTCAATCACTTGGTTGTAGAACAGAGATTGTCATGACAACCATGTCCCCACTGCCATTGTGAATTGGGAAAACTTGGTAAAGAAAAAAAAGGATAAAGACAAGGATGGAACAGACTATTATCCAATACCTCCTTACCAATGGAAACTTTAGAGGGGCTTAAGCAATAGAAGTTCAATGAGATGAGCATCTGTCTCTACCCTCTCCCCACCCACATATCTTTCCCTACACTCCTGTTACCCACAGAATCATGGGATGCTAAGTAACAAATAATTTCATTTAATTCCATCATTTGTGATGAGAAAACTGAGACCAAAGAGGTAAGATTGATCAGAGAGGCTAATAAAATGATGGAACTGAGATGTAAACTCAAGCCTTCTCTTTACATATACAAGAAATAGGTCAAAAGTGTTGGTTTTTGGGGCAGCTGGATGGCTTAGGGGATTGATAGCCAGCCCTAGAGATAGGAAGTCCTAGGTTCAAATTTGGCCTCAGACACTTCCTAGTTGTGTGACCCTGGGCAAATCTCTTAACCCCCATCGCCTAGCCCTTACTACTCTTCTGCCTTGGAACCAATACATAGTATTGATTCTAAGACAGAAGGTAAGGGTTTTTATAAAAAAAATTGGTTCTCTTATACTTGTGGTCATGAAGGTAGTAAGATAACATATATAGTGTGTAGCAATCCTCTCAAGGAGAGGAAGATCCAGTTTTAAGCCATCTTGGCTTTGTGACTTGGACCTAGTTATTTTACTTTTCAGTACCTCAGACAATTCTATAAGAATATAAAATATAGAAAAGGCAAGGATCTAGAGGAAGGAGGCCCCTCATTGGGACCTCTTTATACCAATGAAATTGCATGTTCATTTTAAAAACAAAAAAGACAAAGAGAAAAAACAAAGAAGAGGAAAGAAAAAGCTTCATCAGTCATTGTACAGTTATTCAAATGCATTGGGGACATCCTATAGCAAAAACTCTCGTGTTCATTTGGTTTAAGATCTTTGTCTTCTTGGACCTTCCCAGCTCTGGAGAACATTTCATGAAAGTCAAAGTCTTGGGCTCCTGCTGCTAAGTTCTAACCACAGGACATGTATACCTCTGCTAGGCAATTACCAAATTGTTTTGGGTAGATGCAAGCTGTGGAGCAGACCTTTCTTTTTTTCATTAAAAAAAAAAGATTTTCTGCCTTAGAATCAATACTGAGTATCAGGTCCAAGGCAGAAGAGTGGTAAGGGCTAGGCAATTAGGGTTAAGTGATTTGCCCAAGGCAATTCAGTTAGGAAGTATCTGAGGTCACATTTGAATCCAAGACCTTCTAAGTCCAGGATTGCCACTGAGCTCCTAGTTGCCCCCAGAGCAGACCTTTCACTTTTGAGATTAAACAAATGAGACAGTATTTCAGCCTACAAAAGGAATCCTGATGACTGAGAAAGAAGGGAATACCCGATTTTCTGCTGGGAGGCTGCAGTGGGACCCCCAAAGTATATATAGGGAAAATTCACCTCTAGCATAGTTACTTTCTATTACTCCTTTCCCTTCTAATTTCCTGTCTGAGTAGTTTCCAATAATAGCATAAAAAGAGGTCTACAGGGCTACCTGAAAAAGCAGAATTTCAAACAAAGGGGACATTCTGTTTCCTCAACTAAAAAGAAATCAGTGTCAAGTGTACCAATTACTAGTGAACACTTCTGGGGAATGGGATGGCAATTTCATGGGCTCCTGACTTCCTGCTGGACTTATTTGCATTTGTTTGTTGTGGTAGCATACTGCTATCCGAGGTCCTGAAGTCAGCAACTGTCTATAAATAGAAAGACAATCAATGATGGCCTGTGCTTGTTAAAAGAATTCAAGGCTGCTTCTTATGGCATGTAAGCATATTAAGATCATTTATCTCATTCAAGGAGCCAGGAAGGAGCTTGTACCAGCTGAGGAATCTGTCCAAAATCCTCCCTTTTTATGGTTCTAATGTTAAACACTGAATAAGGAGGTCAAAGGATTAAATGATATTGCTTGGATGCCAAATATGAGAGGGGGATGCTTCATCATGGTGCCTGGAATGCTTATATAAAGATAATTTCTTGCCTATGTAACATTTATTCTTCTCATCTCTCTCTCTCCCTCTCCCCCTGCCCCTGCCCAACTTAACAATGCCTTAAAAACCATGTTCTGAAATTGGATTTAGGAACCTGGAGGAAGGTGTATTGCTTTCTGGTAGTAGGACATTTGTCCTGAAAAATGTATTGATTTCCTGGGGTCAATTGGGAACAAAAGGCCAAATGCAGGTCCCCAAACTCTATCAGGTTGCTTTAAACTTGAGATTGACCCTTAGCTCCTTTGCAAGGACTTTGGAAATGTAAAACATTACAGTATTTCAAAGCTCTGGAGTAGGCTAGGTTTAAATCTTTAGAATCCAATCACTTAAATGTCTTTTGCTTCTCTTCCCCACCCCCACCCCAATCTAAAGACAAAGGACCAGAGGAAAAACATATAGGGCTTCACAAATTGTTGGCTGGTGTGAATCAATTTCAACTCAAGGATCTGGTTTAATCTTCAAAGTCGGTCATATAATGGATTTTGCTCAGAAATTAGGCAGCCCCACTAGGGCAAGCAGATTATGCTGATGTGAATAGATAGTTGGAGGGAAATGAACATGGAATGGATAAATATCAAGGACAAAAGAATAGGTTAGAATATAGCATGGGCCCCAGACACCTGGAAAATCTGGATTAAAGGTCAACTGTTGTACCAATAGGGATAATCTCTGTACTACTAAAAGTTAATGGTATTCCAAGATTTCTTGAACATCACATAATGCTCTTCACAAAGCTGAATCTCGAGTGGAAAAGAATCAAATAATATAGTTCCTTTGATCTCAAAATGCTGTTTAACACTTTTTATCAATGACTTGGATAAAGGTAAGACAGCTAATGTATTGGATGATGGTGTCAGAAAACAAAAAGATCTCATAAGGCTAAAAGGATGGGCTGAGTCCTATAAGATGAAATCTATTGGAGATAAATGTAAACTCTTACATTTGAGGTAAAAATCAATTAGTCAAGTATTAGATAGGTTAGATAAGAGTTAATGTGGGGGAGATGAACCTGCAGAAATTTTAGTGGATTGCAGAGGATTCACTTGGAGTTGAGAAAATAGTATAACAACCAGAAAAGCAAACAAGATCTTAGGATGAATGGAAATTTATTTAACACTTTGGAGGTGATAGTGTCCCTCTAGTATTTTTTGGTCAGTACAGATCTGGAGAAATTCAGTCAGCTCTAGATATAATATTTTAGAAAAGATACTGACATGCTGTAGAATATTCAGATGAGGGTTGCCAGGATGATGTGGGGCTCTGACAGGTGAAGACCAATTGAATGAAAAGAGATAGCTTAGGAAAGAAAAAAAACTTAGGTGGAGATGGGAACATAATAGCTTACTACAGGCACATAGTGCTATATACATGTTACTTATTATTATTGTTGTTATTGTTGTTCTAAATGACCACAGAGGGAAAACTGGCAACCACTGGTGGACGTTATAGAGACAGATATCAATTCAGACACTTAATTTGCTATGTGATGTGAGACAAAACTCCTAACTTCTTATTAGAACTGTTAATCACCAATTAAAGGCAATGGGATCAATTCAAGTCAATAAACATTTATGAAGTGCTTATCATATGCCAAATACTTTGTAAAACTCTGGGGATAGAAAATAAAGGCACAAACATGGTCCCTGAAATCAAGGAGCTCACAGGCTGGTAGTGGAGACAAAATATAAATAACTATTATGTACAAGATACATAGATGTCTCTCTCTCTCTCTCTCTCTCTCTCTCTCTCTCTCTCTCTCTCTCTCTCTCTCTCTCTCTCAGGACAAAATGAATGAAGGAATTTTATTGATGAAAACACCGAGACCCAGCAAGGTGATATGACTTATTTAAGGTCACACAGCTCACAGACATAGAAAGTCTTCCCTCTTATAATTCTAGACTAGAGGATGGTGGTAGTAAAAATACTTAATTTCACATACTATTTCTGAGTCTAAGCAGTCATCCTGGGACCTAGATCAAATAACACAGAATACATCTTCATGACTTGAAAATGATATGGGATGTAATCAGGATAAATTCAGTGGAAGAGAGAGGAGACAGAGGCCCCAGGACTCCCTGAGGTTGTAGTTGGGGAATGTTAGGATAGGATTTTGGATAAGCAAACCTTTCCATCCTTTATCACAGGAGTCCACAAGGTCAGGGATAGAGGCTGGGGCAAGATAAGGAGAAACTATGCTGGGTGATAGTCTAAGCAAATTGTAATCAAATTGTAATACTGGTCAATTAAAAATTATTATTTAAAAAATTTCAGCCCTCTAAATTTTGGTGCCCTAGGACTAGACTGTTCTGCCCTAGTTACAATTCTGCTTTCTTTCTTAAAATTGATTTTTTAGAGAGTTTACATGTGGGGTGGCAAACTAAGTCACAATTATGAGTTGTCATAAGTCATTGTTGCTCAAATATTGAGATTTAAACTTGTACATCTAAGCCAAGTTTTAAGCAACACAAGATATTTCTCATCTTTTTCTTTCTTTAATCATTATCACACTTGTACCTGCCACTTAGCTCATGGGAATGTCAGGATGATTAATGAGATAGTGTTAGTGGAGTAAATTCAGCTCCCTGAAAGAAAAGACCTACACAAAGGCAAAGTGTCACCACATATGGCCCTATGTTATACACATCAATTAGAAATAGAAGATCTGAGACACGAGGAAGGAAGGGAACAGATGGCAGTAGACTGTCTATGGGCTTGGGGACTGACCCAGAGGTGAAATGTCTAACCTTTAATGCAGGAGGACCCAACCTTTTCAGAGACTTTTTGCATTTCCCAGAATCTTAAAATGACCTGGTGGGATGATAGTGATGGTTTGATATCTGAAATTGGAGATAAAGGGTATGGCCTGGGAAAATTCCCAAGAGGAACACGAGAAGATCATTTACTATGCTCCTAATGGAGGAGGAAAAGACAGCAAAACAATTAGAAAACATGGATTTGAGTTCTGGCTTAATTATCTACTAGTTATATGACCTAAGTCAAGTCACTTTAACTACATGAGCCTCAGTTTACCCACCTATAAAATAGGTGGCATAGTCAAGGCATAGTCAAGATGATTTCAAAACTCCCTCCCAGCCCTATGTTCTATGATCCACTAGGAATCCTGGCATATAGGAGAGAGCTATGAGATACCATGTGCCATTTTGGGCATTCATCATTTTTTTTAAAAGTTTAAAAAACACTTATCTTATTTTATATCTATCTTACCCAGGTCAAAAGTCCAGGAGCTACTCACAGGCTACTCACATCCTACTCTAACCAGCACAGGGGCTTTGACTTGCTCTATTTCTGACCTGGGCTTGTCTGTCCATTGCTAATCAAAATGGTGGCACATGCTCCTAGGGGCTTGTCATATTGATGCCCAAGTGGCATACCCCCACTATAACTCAGAACTCCTGAGTTTAAGGTATCTGCCAGCCTCCATATTAGTTTGGATTATAGGTATGTGCCATCATGCTCAGTCACTTTGGGCATTCATTCATTCAAGATGTTCACTGAACAATTTACATTTAATTTAGCACTGTGGTGAAAGACAAAGTAGATAAGGCATAGGCCTTAGTATCAAGATATTAACTTCTATAGGAAATTGGGGGAGATGGAGAGAGTGGAGAAGAGAGAAGGAAATCAAGAGAGAAGAGAGGAGCGAGAAAAGGGAGGGAAGGGAGAGAGACAAAGATGGCAGGACAAAGAAAAACAGGCAAAGAGACAGAGACAGAGTGTGAATGGGGGTATGGGATCACTGCCATTCAGGTGCTACTACTACTCAAAATACAGAGCATCCCATCTAGTTGTCTAGAGAACGGATCAGGTTTATAAAAGAAATAGAATTTGATTAAGCCTTAGTGGACAGAAAGTATTTAAATAGGATGGAAGACAAAGGCATTTTGAGTGATCAGAATTTTAGAGGCAAAGATAAGCAGACAAGAAATGTAAAGCATATTGGGGAGGGTGGAGGGATCCAGTTTGATGTGAAGGGCAAGTTTAGAGAAGTAGCAGAATATAAAGTTGAAAAAGTAGGATTAGAACCAGAAAATGGAGGTTCACATGGCCACAAATCAAGAGTTGGAAAAGAATTTAGAGTCATCTAGTCCATCCCCTTTACAACTTTTTTCCCCAATAAAAAGCATATATTCCTTTCTCTCTCTCTCTCTCTCTCTCTCTCTCTCTCTCTCTCTCTCTCTCTCTCTCTCTCTCTCTCTCTCTCTCTCTCTCTCTCTCTCTCTCTCTCTCTCTCTCTCCCCAATTATTTTCTTTTTAAAATTAAAAAATTTTCAAGTATCTACATATTCTCCATTCCACTTTTTCTCCCTGTGCTGAGAGAACAAGAAAAACAAAATCTGTTATGAACATGGGACAGTCAAAAATTAAACCCACTGCTACTAATAGCAATGCGACAAAGCAAGTTCACTCCTGAAGTATTTATGTAAAAGAATGCTATCCACATTGAGAGGAAGATCTATAGGAGTAAAAATGCAAAAGCAAAATATATGACATCACTTATCACATGTATATATGGGGATGTGATTTGGGGTTTAGGTTTTAAAAAATCACTCCATAGCAAAAAGGTATCAAGTGATAACATTTGTACAAGCCAGTGGAATTGCTTGTCAGCTCTGGGAGAGCAGAGAGAAGAGGGGAGGGAAAGAAAATGAATCATATAAACATGGAAAAACATTTAAAATGTAAAAAAAATTAAATTTAAATAAATAATGTACTAAAAATAGGATAAAGAATGAAAAAATCAGAACCATTTCTGCAATGGTCATGTCTAAAAATGTCTCAATCTGTACACTGAGTCCATCCTCTCTCTATCAAGAGGTATGCAGTCTTGTTTTATCATGAATCATCTAGAATCATGATCCATCAATATATTGATCAGTATTCCTAAGATTTTAAATGTTGTCTATCTTTACAATATCCTTGCTTTGAGTATAATTCTCCTGCTCTGCTCTCTGGGATATTCTAAATCAATTTCTCTTCGTCTTGGGGTTCTCTGAAATCATCTATTCCATCCTCTTCATTCCTTTCCAAGCTACATGCTACTGACATATTATAGGTCATCTTGCTAAACGGAGAAAGGGACAGAGCCTGAAAACAATAGTCCAGTTTGGATCTGCTGAAAACATTTGTTCATCTATTTTACTGTTATTTCATAAAGAGCTTCTGTGATGAGGTTTGGGGGCTTAGGCAGAAGAATGGAGGCATGTAACAGAAAAGGCAAATGTTTAGGTTTCTTATAACCCTGATCTAATAGATGGGACTATTCTGGATACTGGCTATTTCAGCAGTAAGGAAGGTTGAAAGCCAAGGATGAGGGCTGCAATACAAACAGAATCAGAGACAAAATAAAGGAACCAAAGACAAAATGGAGTTGCATCCATTTTCTTGGCTATGCATCTTTCAAAGTTCCCCCCCCCCTTTCTACCATGTGTATAAATTGTTCTCCTATTCCTGCTATCTTTACTCCCTGCATCCCTATTTCTTATGAGTAGATGTCTAGTTCCCAGAGGCTGTCTAGTTCAATTCTTCCACCTTATAGTGGAGGAAAATGAGGTCCAGGGATATTAAGCAAATTGTCCAAAGTCACTCTGGTAGTAAGTCTCAGAGTTGGAATTTGAACCCTGGTTCTCTTGTCTCTATAGCCAATGTTCTTTCCATAAGGTCACAAGAGTAGTAAGTGAATTGAGGTCATTGTGGTTCCAAATCCTGTGTTCTTTCCACTCTCCTTTTAGATCCCAAATCCCCTTCCACTTTTAAATCCTACCATTTCCATTATTTGGCACTTGATTATAGAGAGACCACATTGGACTTTCAAAATGATTAACTCCTTCATTTTTATAAATGAAGAAACCGGGAGAAGGAAAGCATCATACAAGTAATAAGTGGTAAAACTGGGATTTGAATCTAGGTTTCCCTGCACCAAATCTAGCATTCTTTTCACTGTATCACATTGTTTCCCTTAGAGTCAATGTTGGGAGTGTCAACCTCAAATAGAAACCCAGACCACAAAAATGACTTAAAAACCACATATTTACATTGTTTATATTTTTTCATGCTTTTAGTTATTTTGTTAAGTATTTGCTGATTACATTTCTTTCTTCCTTTTTTTTTCTTTTGAATCCTTACCTTCTGTCTTAGAATCAATACTAGAAATTGGTCCCAAGGTGGAAGAATGGAAGAGATCAGTCAATGGGGTTTAGCGACTTGCTCAGGGTCAGACAGATAAGAAGTATCTGAGGTTAGATTTGAACCCAGACACTCCATCTCCAGGCCTCACTCTAGCCACTGAGTCACTTAACTGTCCACCAATTACATTTTAATCTGGTTTGTAGAGTTTGATACCTTTGATCTACACATAATTCAAGAAGTAGTTGGAATCTAATGAGTGGTTGTGAACGGGAAGTTCTAAGATCAGCTCTGGACTTAAGAACCTACTAGGTATGGTTTTATGATTTACTGACTGGGGATCTTTATTTCATGGAAGAATTCTAAACTTCACAACATTTTAACCCATTAATTTGAAGGTATCCAATAAACTGGCTGAAATTCCTGTTGCCTCTGGGATCCTCTTTGCCTAGGGTTGTCCCATCAGTGAACACTGCTCCCCCCCACCCAATTCCATGGCTCCTGGCTCATAAATGCTAGAGAGTTCCTGAGGCTAATAAGATCAATCTCTAAGGCTGTGAGAGTGTACATAAATCAGGGTAATGACTCCTTGCTAGGCACCCAAAAATGTAACTTGAACCAGGAGATGTATTCAGTTTCTAATCCTGATTTCAAAGACATGCCTTTGTGAAAACAAGCTCCCCACAAAACTCAAACCTGTTTAAATAAATCAATAAATCACTGACTTCTATGTAGTGCTGTGGTTGACAAAGCACTTTGAAGTGCTGGTGATTACTGTGAGAGCAGGCAGCATGTGCATCTTGCAAAGAGCACTTACCAAATGCACATAAAATACTTAAAAATCTTAAAGTGCCATATAAACATCAGATATTATTTCTGTTGCAATTGTTCTCTGTTGTTGACTTAAGAGTCAGGAGTCCTAGGTTTGAGACTTGACTTTGCTACAAATTAATTTCTAGTCTCCTGGATTTTGAGCTGACCAAACAGAACAACTTCCTCCTTTTTACAAATGGGGAAACTGAGGTCCAGGGAGATAAACTGCTCTTGTACCTTTCCTTCTATTCATAGGACCTCTAAAGATCATGCCCTAGAGCTACATTGGCAAATCTATGGCACTCATGCCAGAGCATGCCAGAGGGGCTGCTCCCTTCCCCCTCTTCATGTGCACCTGAGGACATTCCTCATATCAGCCACCCCTATGCCAAGCAGCCCAATTGGAGTATTTCTTCCCTCCTCTGTCTGGGGTAAGTAGGGGGGCTTACGTGTGGCTTGAGGATTGCAGTTTGGGTAATTGGTCTCTGAAAGTTTTGCCATCACTTCCCCAGGAGATTTAACTCACTGAGGTCTAGAACATTGGCTTTGGGAAGGGGAAAACTTTACTGATTGATGAGCATCACATGGCCACTAGCCAGCCCCACTATAGCCCCTTTACTTTCCAGTCTGCCAATGTCTTGCCATCTTCCTCATTGGCTTCCCCTGCCCCATTCTCTCACCTCTTCCACCTTCTATCTATGGAATTTAATCATATTAATACTCAGGAAAGATATTTCAATTATTTCTTTTATGACTCTATTTACCTTTTCTGTGACTTAAAATAAAACACCCTTCCTTGCCCCTCTTCCTATATATATTGTTCCCACCTATACTCTCCATCAAATAAGCTCCTTGAGGGGAGGGGTTATCTTAGCTTTTGTATTTTTATCTCCTGGCTTCATATAATGCTCAGCACATAATAAGTCTTAAATGCTTTTATTTTTTATGTATAGCCAGTCCAATAGGTTTTTTTAGAATTGAAAACTTTATTTAATTAATTTAGACTATTTTCCCATTGTTTCATAATTCATGTTTTCTCTCCCCTCCTCCCCTCCCCAGCTCACTTAAATGCTTTTAATTCATTCATTTATTCATTGATTGATTCACTCATTCAAATGACTTGTCCAAAGTCACACAGATAGTCTGGGAATCTTAAGCAATGATTTTTAAACTTGCCAGACCTTAGTTTCTTCATTTATAATGTGAGGAACATTGGACTTTAGGGATTTTTCCAGCTCTAATGTTTTATGATTTGTCTCTGGTTTTCATCTTGCAACACAGAGTGAAATTCTAGGACAACTCATAAGCTTATTAAGGAAGAAAGTATTTAAAATTCTTTAGTTCAAAATGGATATAAGAATTGACTTCCAGATTCTTCATCTTGTGTTGTGGCCTGGAATTCTAATAATATACCTGAAATGTTACCCAGTTACCATGGTTTTACTTAATGTTCTATTACTATTACACTGACTATACATTATACAGAAAATCTAAACATGCGTCTGAAATATGGGCTTTGTTTGAGGGGAAAGAAGCAATAGAATTCATAATCATGTGTTTCTCGTCCCCATCATAGTCAAACACGACTCCTGAGAACTAGACAATTCAGCGAATTGAAATTCCAAACACATGCTGTGTGGAGGATTGGTTTAAATGATTAAATCCAAGAAACGACTACTTTCAAATAAACCTTTCACCCAGAACCAGAAACACTTAACAACGACAGCAAACATTTAAAGTTAAGTCAGACTTGCAGCTTTGCACTGCCATGCAGATTACGCTTAAGCCAGAAGCCCAGGACCTGAAAGGATTTAGGCTAAATCTAGAAGAAATCAGATCATAGACTCATAATATGAGTCGTAAGCAAAATTAAGAATCTTTCTCTTCATCCTCACGCCTGAAGAGGTGGACTTAAGAATTAGGGGAGACGTGTTTGAATCCTACCTCTGACACTTATTAGATGTGCGGCCATGATAAGCCTTTTAACATCAATGAGCTTGTTTTGTCATCTGTAAAATGGAGATAAATTGATCTCTGCAACACTTTATTTCACAGATTTTCTGACACAGACAATGAGGAAACCCACCCCATTGGATGGATTCTTTATGTGTTTCTCGGGCTCACAGGTCTCACTATGAAACCAGTGTTCTATGAAAGGGTTTTCCTAAGAATAAAAAGTCACCTTTGCCAACAGGCTGTGTTAGACACCAAAAGGATGTCCTAAAGGGTGCTGGCCAGACATGGGAGCCAGTTGGACTCCACTTTCTTCTCCTTCTCCAAAGTCTACTGTCTACCTTCCTTACAATGTCCTTTCCTCGCTACCAGATAATGAAGCCTCACCCCAACCCTTGCTGGAAAGAACCCAGCTTCCTCTCTTGACCCTTAAAGCCATTCCCTTCTTCCCAATGGTGGTAGGCCACTCCTGTGGGGAAGATACTGCATGCATCTGGAAGCCTGTAAGAATTTTCACTCAGTCTTACATTTGTACCCTTAGGACTTCTGGGCTTTTCCATCCACCCTACAGCTGACCTCTGTCTTCTCCAAGCAGAGTGATAGATCCCTGGCAGCAAAGACTCTCCATTTTTTGTTGTTGTTGTTGTTTCTCAAGGGCTTAACACAATGCTTGGACATAGTAAGAGCTTAATAAATGCTCATCTATCCAATCATCCATTAATTCACTCATAAATTATGTAAAGGACCTTCCAAGCCTTAAAGTTTATATTAATATCAGTTCTTCCTTACCAAGCTCTGAGATTCTCATTGCCTAGAAGATGTCTGGTCCTATAGAGGTGCAAACAATCAGAGAGTTTGCTAAAAATGCATGTGCTAATTAAAAAACCAAAATTATATTTCTGAGATTGTCAGGCAGTGAAGCACAGTAGAAATGGCATTGAAAATGGCCACTCTTTCTGATTTAACTCTAAAACTCTACCAAGTAAATCATATGGCCTGGGGCCAAATCTTACTTCTGACATTTACCATTTAGGTGACTTTGGGAAAATCACTTAACCTCCTTGGAATTCAGTTTCATCTGTTGAAAAATGAGGGTGCTGGACAAGCTGGCTGGTAAGCTCTGATATTCTTATCCATTTTGCCTATTTTTGTCCATTTTGTCTATTTTATATAACACTTTCACAGGAGTTCAAGACATTGATATTATTCTTCATATACTTCTGAAGGAATTGATTTTTGTGTCTGGCTTGGGGAAACAACCCATTTCAATATTGTTAAGTAGATAGGAATAGACTTATTTTACTTTTAATGAGAATAAGGTATATATGACTGAGATTAGCAGTATTAATAATAATATAATATAAACATATCTAATAATATACAATATAATAAAAACAAATATATTAATGATTGGTAAGGTTAAGCAATGCTCTCTAGAACAGGAAGTATTTTGCATCCAATATCTCACCAGATAGCAAGCAATATGTGTTATTTTTAGATTTTAGGAAAAGGATTTTTTTGTATTTCTTATTGAATTTATTCCAGGTGGCTTTCCATGCCTGGTGGGCTGACATGGGCAAAGAGGAAACCTGATCCCATTTGCAGGCCACCATGAATGTTTCTCAGGCTCCAGTGAGACGAGTGTTCTTTGAAAACAAGGTTTCGAGAGTCTAGCATCATTTCTTCCCCCCCTAAGATTCAGCAGCTCCCGAGAGCAGCTGGCTAGGCCACCTTCACAAATTATTCCCATGGCGCCCTATCTACATTAAAGACAATAACGACAAATGATGAGAACATAACAAAGGGGACTGGCAGAGTGGCTGGGCTGCCAGTAGACTGAACAGCTGAATCATTTGCTGTCCTGGCAAGGGGTAGGGAGTGAGAAATTCTAGGACACCCATGAGTTAAAGGAGAAATGGAAGATAATAGAAGACAAATGTCTGGACATTCTTACCAGCCAGTAAATTGCCCTAGAGCCATTGCGCACCTGTCAGACTACCAGCAGACTGAATTAAAAGGAGAAAGAGAAGCAATGTAGAAGACCTGGGCCAACAGACATGTCCATTAAAGTTCATTGAGCATTTGGGGTTGGAACCCCACAGCCATCATCATCTTATATCAAGCATTTGTACCACTTTATCCATTGCTCTAGGATAAAAAAGGTCCTCCAGCCAAGACACCATTTTAGGAGAGTCTCTCCAAATTTAAGGGATGCCCCAGACCACATGTAATGCCCAATCCTGACCCAACTGCAACAACTGCTCTTTTCCAGTCATCTGCAGAATAAAAGAGCAAATCCTCAGCCTGCCATTGAAAGGCTTCAACTACCTTCTCAAGGTTATTTCCTATCAATCCTCTTCCTTCAGCCATACTGGCCTGCTGCTTCCCCATGGCAGCCACTGATTCTCCTGAACTTCTGCTTTATTCTAAGCAGCTTCTCCTGCTTGATTTGAGATTTGCTCCCTTACCTCTCTCTTCAAACCTCCAGTTTCCTTCAAAACATAGTTCAGCCCATCTCCTACATGAAGCCCTTCCTGGCCTCTCTCTCAGTAAAAAGTTCTCTCTCTCTCTCTCTCTCTGCCTCCTGAGAGATTATGCACATACTCTGAATTTACTTATCAAACTTTGTGTTATTTTTCTTCCAGAGAATGCAAGCAGTTCCTTGAAGATAGGAACTGTTGTTGCTTAGTTGCTTTCAGTCTTGTCCAATTCAGTCTTCATGACCCCTTTTAGAATTTTCTTGGCAAAGATACTGTAGTGTTTTGCCAAGTCTTTCTCCAGCTCATTTCACAGATGAGGAAACTGAGGCAAATTGGGTAAAGTGATTTGCCCAGGGTCACCCAGCTGGTAAGTATCTGAGGTCAGATTCAAACTCAGATCTTCCTAAATGTAGTCTAGCACTCTATCCACTACATTACATAGCTGCCCTAGGGATTGCTACATTTTTGCTTTTGAGTCTCAATACATCTCACTGCAAACAAGTATTATTATTGTATGAATTATTGTTATACTGAAGATGCAGACATAGTTTACAAAAAATATCTGATGTTATCAGCAAGGCTCTTAGAATAACAGCTTTGTAGAATTTTAGGGATAGAAAGGTTCTATATCAGTAGGGATGTTTAGTGCCTAGCAGAGTGCTTTCTTTACACATTTTAGGGCTTCATAGAGATTCTAGATTTCTTTTTAAAAATTTTTATTTAGAATATTTTTCCATGATTAATCATTCATGATCCCCCCACTTTTTCCTCCTCCTCCCCAAACTGATAAGCAGTTCCACTGTGTTCTACATGTGTCATTGTTCAAAACCTATTTCCATGTTATTCATATTCCATGTTATTCATATTTGCAGTAGAGCAATCCTTTAACATTAAAACCCTAATCGTATCCCTATGTGGTTGATCATATATTTTTCTAATGTGTTTCTGTTCCCACAGTTCTTTCTCTGGATGTGAATAATATTATTTCTCATAAGTTCCTCAGAATTGTCCTGGATCACTGCATTGCTGCTAGTGGAAAAGTCCATTACATTCAACTGGGCCACAGTGTATCAGTCTCTGTGTACAATGTTCTCCTGGTTCTGTTCCTTTCACTCTGCATCACTTCCTGGAGATTCTTCCAGTTCAGATGGAATCCCTCCAGTTAATTATTCCTTTCAGCACAATAATGTCCCATCACCAACAGATACCATAATTTATTCAGCCATTCCCCAATCAAGGGATACCCCCTCATTTTCCAGTTTTTTGCCACCACAAAGAGCATAGCTATGAATATTTTTGTACATGTATTTTCCTTATTATCCTTTGGGGTACAGACTTTGGTATGGCTGGAGAGATTATAGGTTTCTTAGAGATTCACTGAATCATGTCTCATGGGGTAGATGGTCTCATATGACAAATAAATGAATGAAGTAACCCAAGGAAGAGGGCATTATAAACTTTTGAGATAGCAACTATCTGTTTAACACCAATCTAACAAATGACACTAGAGGGCTTTCTTTTGTAGTTTATTCATCTGATGTTAATTCAAATAATCACTGGTGATCATTCTTTATATAATTTAAGGATTATGATACAGACAATAAAAAAATCTGAGTATTTTACTATAGGGTGAGCCAACTCCCCTCCCCATATCAGCCCATCATACATGGAAAATCATCTGCACCTTCTCTGCAAAGTATAGACTTAAGAGAGTTATCTACACAATCTAGAGGTTAAGTGACTTGTCCAGGGTCACACAATCAGGTCACAGACTTGAATCTAGGTCTTATGGACTCTAAGGCAAGCTCCACTGACAAAGTTATATTGCTTTTCACTGCAGACTAATATATATTATTCATATATTGGATATTACACTGCAGATACAGATGTACTTTACAGAAATATCTACCAATATCTCCAATCTCCTTTAGAATAACAGTCACATAGTTTTATTTTTTCTCTTTAAAATCCTTCTTTTCTTTTATTTATGTGATTTAAAAATGTTATTATATATTTTCCCCCATGGTTACATGATTCATGTTCTTTCCCTCCCTCTCTTCAACCCCCTCCCATAGCCAATGTACAATTCCACTGTGTTTTAGAGCTATAAGGTAACTCAGGGATCAGAAGGGTTCTTTGGTAAATATAGTACTCTATACACACAAAGATTTCTAGCTGAGCATGGTAACACACGCCTGGAATTCTTGGTACTGAGGAACCCTACCAGTGGTTTGATTAAGTTCAGGAAATCTAACATACATCAGGGACAAAGCCAAAGGGTATCTACACTAAGGCTGGCACTAATACAGTAAATCTCTGGGAGCGGAGGACCACCAGGCTTTCTGCCTGGTTTGAAAAACAAGACCTTTTAAAACTTCTGGACCAATCAGTATTGGAATAAGCACATGAGTGGGCACTGTACTTCCAGACTCAGTAAGATAGAGGGACCAGGTTTCTGAAAAATAAAAAGGTAAAAAAACCTAAAAATACTTCGGATTAATTCTTTAATTGGCTACTCAGGTCTTGGAGGTCTGGGTGCATTTTTAAAGAAGCAATCAACTCTTTCCTTTAAGACTGTATTACTGAAATATGAAGTCTTCCAGAATTTGAGAACACAGTGACCTACCTCAGTTATTCATGGCAAAGACTCTTGACAACAGGAGTGCCTTGTATATTCTTTTATTTGTTTAAACCCTTATTGAACTCTGTTCAGGACACTGTGTTAGGTGCTGAAAAGGAAGATGAACAGCTCAGACCCTGGGACTCTGGGAGTCAAACAACAATGCTAAAAGTCCTTGAGGCTAGCAGAGTACAAACTGCTCTCGATGTTTGGAGGATTATGGCAAGATGATTATAGAAGAAGGGGCCACTGATTTGAACTTTGAAGGATGAGTAGGGTTTCAACAAATCTCAAAGGTGGGGAAAAAGAAGGAATTATATCAATAAAGGCAAGGGGATAATTAGGGATTCATAACTGAATAGAAGAAGGAAATACAATTCAATCCAACAAGGATTTATTCAGCAACAAAACCATGAGAAGCAACATGGTCCAGATAATAAAGAGCTGATCTTGGAATTGAGAAGATCTAGATTCAAATCTTGCCTTTGAAACATACTGGCTTTGTGACCTTCAGCAAGTCACTGAACCCTTAAGTATTTGTAAGGAAACTTTCAAAGACTATCAGTTACAAAGAAGATCTACATAACAAAAAAAAATCCCAGGGTCAGCTTTATAAAAAGTGCAAGATAGTGCTCCTATAAAAAGTACTCCTACTTTGTGGGGGAAGAGACAATAAAAAAAACAGTACCCAGCTTCCAAGAGATTCATTTGACCACCTTGGAGGACAGAAGATGAATCAGGCTAAAGAAACATCTATAAAAATGCACAGTGGCTTTCCATAATTCAAAACTGTCTACCATCCTTTAACTCCAATATTGCCTTAGTGATCTTATATAAGAACCCCATGATCTCAAGCAGACAAAAGTTACAAATAATTTAATGGTACTAAAAAGCAGACCAGTGATTTCTGAGGTCAATGGTCTTAGTGTAGAGGAGAGGAAGAATTGAAAAGTCACCAACATATTTGGTAGAACATTTTTGAAATGGGTAAACAACAAGAATTACACAAGATGAGAAGGTGTGGAGATAGCACAGGAGTCTGAGCATAGCTATACAGCAACTTAGATGAAATTTGAGAGATGGGACATGGTAGATTCTAGAGCCTAGAATGAGGCACACTGCTCCAGTAAGAGGTCTGAGTAGGGTAAGGCTCGGCAGAATAAAGTTTCATGTCTTAAGACAGAAGGAGGAAAAGCATGTGGCATAAATCCCCTTTGGTAAAAAGTTTCAGATGGAGTGAACTTTTGTGCTTAAATCAAAGAAAGAAGGCTTTTGAACACAAATGCTTTGACCTTCGAGCACTCCCATACACACAAAACTCTGAAAAATCAAAGAAAAAGGTCTTCTTCTTCAGTGCTTTGTAATAGACCAAAAGAAATCTATCTTCAGAGAGAAGTCAGCGAATCAGAAGTTATCTATTAAAGGCCCATGTGGTGTTTGTTGTCCTCACTTTAGAGGGCTGGGCTTATCCAACCAACTCTTTAAGAAGTTATTTCCTCCTGGTTTCTTTGTCTGAAAAAATCACAGAGGACCCCTCGATGGAGAGTGAAGCCGGCTTCCCTTAGAACATCCAATTAAGAGAAGGGCAGGCTTTGGCTTAATATAAGGAAAAACTTCCTACTGATTAAAGTTATTATTTTATATTATATATATATATGTACATACATACATAAAAGTAGTATAAAGGGTAGTCTCAAGAGATAATGAGTAATCTCTTAGGCTTGAATAAAACTAACTCACTGTGATCGAGGGAAATGGGCACCTTGATTTTTTTGGTCTTGAAATCAATCATTCCAGGAATATGTTCATAGCTTTGACACATCTAAACAAATTTTCATCAAAACCCTTATTCCTTCCCTCATTTGCCAGCAATATCTGTCCATGCTTCCACCTTCCCTCAAATAAGAAAGATCTGACTGCTTCTAACTAACCAAAGAAAAGGCTTTAAGTTCTTCCTAGTATTCCCTTCTGCTTTTTCTATGTGTGAAGAGATTCTGTATGTATTCATTCCAAGGAAATGAGAGAAGAAAAGAAATTCACTTTAACATACTGCTGAATATTTTCTAGCATAACTGTCTTTTTCCAATCAGAAGAAAATTCCTTAGCCACCAAACTAAATTGCTTTAAGTTCTCAAACTCCCTAGCTGTTAAAGTGTGAAATATAATCTATACTCAACTGTTTCCATAGCAACCATCAGAAGATTGGATATGAATCTGCTTCACTGACACACAGTCCCCCAACACATATCTTGCTCATATCCGCCACCTTGTCTTTGTTAATGGTGATCTTCTACCTGGAATATTCTTGCCTTCTCTTGACCTTCCTTCAAAATCCAGATCGTGATTTATCTCCTTCAAAAAAGTTCTTCTCTGGTCAACTCTATCCCTGTATGATTAACTTTTTACTCTGTGCTTCCTTAACATGAATACACCCACATATAAGTGTTATACACACACACACACACACACACACACATAGCTCCATCATTCTCAACATATAAACCTCCCCAGGCCTCAGTTTCCTACTCTATATAATGAGTTCAGATTGAATACCTTGTAAGTTTCCTTCCAATTCCAAATTTATGAGAGGTTAAGTGATTTATTGGTCCAGTCACACAGCAAGTATCTCAGGTGAAACACTACCTGCAGCCTTCCTGACTCAAATTCAAACTGTCTCTCAAATTTCCTATATCTACATGAGTGTATGTGTGCACCTGCTGCTATTTATGTCCAAAATAAGGTTCTCAATTGAGTGACTAGAGTTTTTGCCAGCTGCTAGCTCTTAGCACAGAGGATTGAAGTTAGGTTATAAACAGAAATTTCCTGTTGAGAATTAATTGGTTAAGAGTTTTTGTGAAGAAATCACTTTGTAATATTGGTTAAAAACTTTGTTATCTTCTCTTTAGAATGGTAAGTTTGGACATAGCCTGGAATTTTGCCAACTCTAAGCTCCTTTCACATGAAAGTTCTATAAAAAGAGGATCTTTTTTTTTTAATCAAAGTCAAGGCTGCTAGGTAAACATTCAGTACAAATCAATCAGTCAACAAAACTGAGCAAGCTACCCGAAGGGAGTGAGTGGCTTTGCAGTGCTCTTGCCAGCAAGTTCCCAGTAGCGTACCTGACCATCACAGGTTTTTGGACATGTTATCATGCTGTGACAAGATTTTTTCTCTCTCTGCTTTGCCACAAGGGAGAAAAGAAACAAGGAAGTGAAAAGGGCAACTGAGGTCTTTCCAATGAGAGGCTCTAAGTCTATTCTTCTCTACAAAATCTGAAGTTTAAAGAGGAAGGGTTTCAGGCCAAGCTGCCTTGAAGTCCCAAACTATTGGGGGGCAGAGCAGGAGATACCTTCACCTAGATGTCTTCAAAGAGTTTTAATTTCCCAAGAAAGACAGAAAATGATATGTCAACGAAAAATAGGATCTAAGAGTTGGAAGAGGACTCGGAGGTAATTGAAAGCAAATTCCCTGAAACAAGAATTCTCTGTGTTCAAGCTACATTAACTGGAGTAAATCCAGGCTGATTGAGCACTGCCTAAGAACACTTGCAAATGAAAGAAAAAAGATAACTAGCTGCACATGTTTTTATTTTCCTTAAATCTTGCATAATTTGTATCTCCAAATTAAATGTCATGAGGATAAGTAAATATTGCTATTTCTTGCTTTTAAAAAGTTCTCATTTTGATAAACAAAGCAAAAATGGGAAATGTTAATGGAAAAATGTTACTTGTCCCCTTTGATTCACTTAGTCATGACAATCCAATTCAACAAATATTAATCATATGCTTACTATGTACAAAGAGCTATGTATACAGTCACCTTGGAGAATGCCAAGGAGAAAAGGACACAGACCTTGATTACAAGGAGCTTACAATCTAAAAGGGAAAATATGATAAGTAATAATGATGCTAATGACAAGAGACAGCTGTATGGATAGAGGGCTGGATCTGGACTCTGGAAAGGCTTCAAATAGGGGCTCAGACACCTCTTAGCTGTGTGACTCTGGCCAAGTCATTTAACCTCTTTCTCCCTTAAATCACAGGAGAAGGAAATGAAAAACCATTCTACTATCTTTGCTAAGAAAACTCTATAGACATTAGGTTACAACGAGTTGAATATGATTGAATAAGAACAATAATAATAATAACTAGCAAGTATATAGTAGTTGAATGTTTGTAGATTGTTTTGAATATATTTCCTCATTTGATCCTCAGAACAACTCTGATAAGTACGTACTATAATTATCAACATTTTGCAGATCAGGAAACTGAGGTTGAGAGAGGTTGAGTGAGACAGGATTTGAATTCAGTTTTCCTTGACTCTAAGTCCAGTATTCTATATACTATACCACTGAACTATCTATCATTTAATAAATGCTGATATTAAGAAAAATGAATTGAGCTGCTTTAGGGAGTTCTAGGAGATGAAAGTTTGCCCCCTAAAGAAAGAGTGAAAAGAGGGGAGATCAGTCAAAACTCCAGGGTGAAGCAGGGATTCCAACCCATTTAGAATGAATATCTACTGTTTACTTTCTTCTTTTTCTGTAAACTCACAAATTCAATTCTACCTTCCCAGTATTATCCCTTTAATTCCCTCAGTTCTGTTTCTCAGCAACTGTATCATCCAGAAATATATTTTCCCACTGCCATGAATTAATTTTAAATTAATTAATTACCTGTTTACTGCTATCAGATCATTATGCATCAAAATGAAAAAGACTGGTCTACAAGGTATCATTTCTCCCCTCCTCAATAAACTGTTTGATTGAAGCACTAGCACTGCCAACCCTCCAGCATCTTTACCACTACCCTAAATGGATACCAGCCATCAAAAGCTGCCTGCACATGATCCACGTTATCTCAAATATTAGTAGATATTGAATCATGCCCTGCAACCTAACATTTATCTTTGTTCTTCTTAATAGGGAAAAGGGGAAAGATGGAATGGGGGGAGAGAGAGAGAGAGAGAGAGAGAGAGAGAGAGAGAGAGAGAGAGAGAGAGAGAGAGAGAGAGAGAGAGAGAGAGAGAGAGAGAGAGAGAGAGAGAGAGAGAGAGAGAGAGAGAGAGAGAGAGAGAGATCTGTGCCTTAGTCCATACATTCTATAGTTTGTTTTTCTGTTCTCCAAAAACACTGAAATCTTGTTTACTTACTAGGAGGGAAAGTTTTGTGGCATTTGTTGTTCTCTAAGTGTTTTTAGACAAATGCAGTGATTTCTTCTATAGCAATATAGGCAGGTTTGTTCTTGCCAATTCACATCATAAAGATATCTCCTTTCTAAGGGAACTGTCCAAGCCTCATGGTACTGAGAAGGCTAAGGGTGACCCAGCAGATATGGGATGACTCTAGGCAGATGAGAAGTATAATAGTACCTGGGAAATGAATTTATTTAGTTAGCCAAAAATTTTCTCTGTGATTTCAGTTGGTTAAGAGGCAGCTATAGAGCACAGTGGAGAGAGTGCAATATTTAGAGCTAGGAAGATCCTAGTTCAGATCTTGCCTCTGACACGTATTAGCAGAGATAAATCATATTCCTGAGCCACAGGGAAACTAAGATTTATCTAGTAAGTGGTAGACATGTTGGCATCTGCCTGTATCAGCTGAACAAATTAGAAAGTAATTTCTTTAAATTATTTAATTTTGGAGTAGGAAGGTTTCAGGTTCAACCTAATTACCCTTCCTTCCTTTTTAAAGATGGGGAAACTGAGGATCAGAGAGGTAAATAATAATAATATCACATTTGTTTAGTGCTTTAAGCTTTACAAAACACGTTTCCATGGAAGATGATTCTGTTATATGTAGTTCAAGTGCCAATATCCCCAGTCTATGGTTACACAGCTCTTGAGTGCCTAATCTGAGCTCTGATCACCTCACTCCAAATTTAGCTCTCAAGCAAAGTGATTTGCCCATTGTCACATAGTTGGTTAGTGGCAGAGCTTGAAGTCAGCTCTTCTGACCCCAGAGTGCAAGACTTCCCATTCTACTACAACTCTCTCTTATTCTCTAAGTCACACGGTCCTTTCTGAGTGACAAGGTTTTAGGCATAAAAACGATTTTCTGCCCAGCCTAAACATAGCCTTTCTTTTTGTTTTAAATAAAAATAGGGTGGCATATTGAGAAATTAGTGGTCCTTTGATCTGGATGGCTATGAAACTGAGAGAGAACAGTTGCCAAAGGTTGCTCCTACAATCATGAAACACATCTCTAAAATCGTGAACAAAAAATAATAATAATTTCCTCTCTGTGCATCTAAAAGTTAAAAGTTGACGTCTCCGTTGCCATGGATACAAGCTTCTCTCTATAGTCCTGGCCTTTTCCTAGCAGATGAAGCCCAGCTCTAGAATCAATAAAATTCTAGCCTTTTATGTCCCACTACTTTAAAAAAATACATAAAATCAGGTGGGATATAATCCTACATATGATACCTACACATTAAATTTCACATATGAAGTAAATATGTATGCATGTATATATGCCTATGGTTGTGTATATATCTATACCTAAAATGTGTTTATGTTTATATATATATATGTATATATATACATATATATACATATATATGGGAGAGGTAACTAGCTACAAATGGGAGATACATTTGGTATTGACTATGTATTGAAAGAAGTACCTAAAAATTAAAGCCTACTCATATGTGTATGCCAAAACAACTTCCTGCTCACACCAATATGCTTTCAATGTATTTCTCTCATCCCCCTCCCTATTCATGTCAGGAATGTTCCATAATTAAGAAATCACTTAGTAAACCAAAATGAATGTAATACTTCTTTCAAATAGAAGTTTCAGAGCTGTAACTTTGGGACTAAATTGAAAAAAAAAAATGGAATCTAGTACATGTGGAGAGACCAAGAGCTTTGGGGAGGTCAGCAACTAGAGAGAAGTAAAACAGTGCAGTAAAAAGATGCTGGTTTTGAAGTCAAAGAGTTGAATTAAAATTTTTATTTGGATATTAACTAGCCATTTGACCAGGACAAGTCAAATCTCAATTTCTTCATCTCAAAACAAGAATACTAATGTTTCCAAAGCTTAGGATGGTTCTTGGTACATAGCAGGTATTTAACAAATACAACATTTAGTCCACAAATGGTCATTTTATTGACCATTACCTGACCCATAGGGCTATGGAGAAGAGAAACTGAGAAAAGGCATGTTAAAAAGCACTTAAAACATTCTACAAATATAAGCTGTTGTTATCAGTATCTGGAAAGGTCCATTTCAAGGGTAGGTACCAATGCATAGACATAACTGTCTGTTACTGGCTATTGATCCAAACTTCTTAGGGCTCACACTTTCTTTAGAGAACTCTCTTTTTTCCACTGTGCAGAGGAAGGCAGTGTGATCAGAAGAGAAGAGAGTAGAGTTAGATTCTGAAATGCTGCTTCTTCTGAGAGTTCTGCTCATTTTTACCATTGCTCAGACCTATCCTAGCTTTTGAACCAACACCTTCCAGGAGAAAGGCATGTCTCAGACATTGACATGAAGGGTCCCCTTGACTAAAGAAACATTCTTGAAAAGTCAGAGCTAACCTGTAATAGGCCTCTAATAATAAAAGACCAAGTTTCTCTAGCTAATACCATCCTTCCTCTGCCCAGAGCTAAGAGAACTTTTTATTTACATGAGGAGAAAACAAAATGGCAGCACTGACTCTAGAAGTGACCTTAGAGAAGACAGACTTCCAGAGATTCCAAGTGGTATTCTGAAGGTCACATAGTAAATTATTGGCATGCCAAGATTAGATCACAAGTCTCCTGTTTGCAGTCCAGAATCCCAACCATTCCAACAGTGTTCCATGGAACATCCCTAACCTTTGAAATGGCATAGTAAACAGTCATAATAGTATTTTGTCCCATTTTCAAAGCTCCTCAAATCAACCAATCAGTTAAGTATACACTAAGTCTATTCAGTCACTGTGCTAGAGATACAAAGGCAAAGAATGAAATACCACATGAATCATTTTCACATTGACTTGCCTAATTTAGCCTCACAATAAGGTATCAAGGTATCTACACAAATACTCTCTGACTCAGACAGAACAAGTATCATTCTCCTCATCTTCTATTATTATCATCTTCTCCCATTGGCAAGTTTCTCCTGAGTGATGAGGCCCAGACTAGCCAGTCTCCATTCTCTTCTTGGCTTTGCTCCTAACTTACAGACCTCAAAGCCATGCCCCCATTGGGTCCCTTCCCAATGTCCCCCTTTGTTTGTTGTCTTCCCTCATCAGAATATAGTCATTACATATTATATTAGAATATAGCCCTTCCTGAAAGCAGGAACTGTCTTTCTTTTTGCTGGTATTTGTAGTAACCCTAGTGGTTAGCACAGTGCCTGGCACCTACATTTAGTAAGTGCTTAATAAATATTTGTTTGTTTCTTTCTTTCTTATAGATTGGGAGACAATGGCCTTCATATAGCATCTGACAGGTGCTGTTACCTACACAGTCTCTTCTCAGGATTGGGACTGAAACAGGAGTCCAGAATAAAAAAAGTCTTCCATAGTGCCTAATCATTTTCAAATTACTTGCCCGTCATTTGTACGAGGAGATTACCCTCCCAACAGTGCTTTTCATTTTGCAAATGTGCCTCGTGTAGATTTGCCTTGTTCAATGGGAAAGGTTTTCCAAGAAAATTAAATGTCAGGACTGCTTGGCTTATTGGTTTTGCTCAATATAAATTCACTTTTTAATACAACTTTGAATAATAACCCTCAGTGTCTACATGATGAATTGGCTTCAATCTTAATGGGGTGGGAGGGAAGGGAAGGGAGGGCAGGCAGGCAACAGTTATGATCTTAGGAACAGTCCTTAGGCAGAAGGAGAGTTAATGCTGAAGGGGCAGAATTTAGTTGCTTTGATGTGGATTTAGTATATTGGTTATTTGGTATCTTTGTTTTTTAAGCTTGTTCTCTGGGTTGCCGTTAGCTACCAGTTCGTTTCTTTTCTGCTCTCCATCTGGCTGGCACCTTGACATATGTAAAACTGCAGGTAAGCCAGAAGGATATATGGAAGAAGAGGGATGGGAAATTGCTTGGAGATGTGCCACCTCGTCATGTCAGATTACAGTCAAGTACACTGCTTATTATAATGAGGCAGTGAGAGTCTTCAGGGAGACATTACACAGCCAGTCCTGAAGGCCATCTCTTTCAATCCCTTGATAGCAGTTCATACTAAGAGCACTGTGTTTCAAGACTTGCTACCTCATTATTCCTTAGAACAGCAGTTCTTAAGCTGGGGTCCATGAACTTTTTAAAAGAATATTTGATAATCACATTTCAATACAATTATTTTCCTTTGTGATCTTAAGTATTTTATGAATTTAAAAACATTATTCTGAAAAGATCCATAGATTTTACTAGCCTGCCAAAGAGGTCCAGGATATAAAAGAAACAGTTTAAGAACCCCTGCCTTGGAGGGTGAAGGTGAGGGGTGTGGGGAAAATGATTTATTTTATTATCCAGAGAAAATTATTATACTGTTTAAATCCAACCTTATGTGACTAAAAGTTGTTCACACTCAGAATGCCACTTGATACAAGTAACTCTCTAGAAATGCCAGAGATGGCTACAAGGTATTCCTGATTTCCCAGGATCCTAGATTCACTCAAAGCATCCTTGTTTTAGGTTATCACAATCAGGAACTCCTGTTTTGGGTCAAAAGTCACTCACATCTATCTCAATCTACCTTGCTTCCAGGCTACCCTCTCAGCAAAATTATTTAACTGAATAATGGGGTTCCTGTATAGGGAACTTTTGTCAAAATCCTATGTAATGTAAATCTTCCAGAATGTGGGCAAAGGGAGCCATACCTCCTTTCCAGCTTGCTCTCTTCTATTAAATGACCAAATCAATTTCTTTCTAAAACTATTTCAGATTTGGCTCTGTTCTTGTGAACAATAGGGGGATGGAGATAAGAGTGTGAGATGTCTAGGTAGAGTACAGATCAGTTTACAGATGATACTAGCAACTCCATCAAGGGAAGAGGTGATAGAACTAACCCTGACAGGGCTCTCAGAGGTCAAATTCATTTTACAAATGAGGATACTTCAACTAATGAAAGTTAAGTGACTTGTCCAAGGTCAGACAAATTATTAAGAATATCAGAGATGAGATTTGAACCCAAGTCCTCTGAATATAGAATCAGGACTTTTTATTGTATCACAGTACCCTTCTTTGTAATTACCCCAGTTTATACACAGTAAAAGTTCTTTAAAAAGTGATTAAGTTCATTTGATTATCTCAAATGTGTGTAGGTAAGCTATTCTGTTTGTGCTTTCTGCAAATATTCTCTGTAGACACCTATATTTGGGGTGAAAACTCTCAAAAACAAGTCTTTGATCTTGCTCCCCAAGACCTATTTGACATTTTGTAAAAGATTCAGGCTACTGACTAACTGGCAGGCCAGTTCTTCAGAAGCATGGAAGCAATTTGATAATCATTTGAATGTTCTCATTCTCAAAGTAGCCATTAGTTAGCATCATAATTCCAGTAGATGTGAAATGGAGGATTGGCAATGATTATATAGGAAGTCTAGTTTCAGAAGATTATTTCCTCATTGGCTCTTTCTCTAGGGACAACATTTAAAATCAAAGAGAAAACATTTTGCTTAAACATATAATGGGGGCAATTAAATACTATTTCTGTTTAGAGGTATAAATAGGAGCACTAGACAATGATCTTTAATATCCAAGGAGGTTCATTTCAGTATGGAAGGTGCTTAATGGAAATGATGCTGTTTGATCAGAGGCTCCTAAGATATGGACCTGCAATGGATCTTAGAAATTATCTAAGGAAGAATTTGCAAAGAGGGATATCCAGGGATACCTTCAAATAATTAGGGTGGATCTAGGTGTAATGGATTGCCTTAGGAGGTAGTGAATTTCCCATCTGAAGAGAACTTAAGAGGAAGGCTGGATGATCACTTGACAGGAATGCTGTAGAGAGAATTCCTGCCCCAGTACAGACTGGACTAATTAATTGAACACATCCTTGTTTTATGAAATCCCAAACTGACTCTTGTCCCCTGGGAACTTGCCTTCAAGAAACTCCTAGACTGTTCCTTGACCCAGACTGAAAAATAAGCCATTAAGTACCCTCTTAGCCCCCTGGATGTAGTAAATTTTCTGTACCATTTTTGTCTTTTTAGTTTCTCCTATTGTATTTATGGCAATCCTAGTCATTTGAGATTGTGGTTAGTTCAGGTCCCAAGTGAGTGATAAGGCATAAGTCCTTCCCTTCTCCAAAATTCATATAAGCAATCTGCATTCTGTAATTCAGTAGAAGACCCAGGACTGAAGTCTCGAGCATCTTCCCAAATTAATCTTTCTACCTCAGCTAAAGATGTTTATTATAACGACTTTGGTAGTTCTGTGGTTTTGGGGGGTTGAAAAACCACTCAAAATCTGAATCTGTCCTATGAGTTAGAGGTAGCTCTACAAACAATAAATGCCTTATTCAGGGAGGTCAGAAAATAAACCCAAGACTACTATGGAAAAGCTCTTGCCAACTCCTCTTCTGCCTGACCCATTAAAGGGCCAAGGACCCCAGTCTGTGTTTGGCTTTGTGTAGATGCATTGTTATTTAATGTTCAAACATAAAACTACAAGCTATCTTTGCATTATTCAGCCCATAAAAGATTGGAAAGATATTCCCTATGTTCCTTTTCCCCTATAGCCCCATCTTTGCAATGCCAGGGGAAGAAAGTAGATAGCCGAATAAGACATTTTGTCAAATGTAAGCAAAACAAGGTGAGAAACCAATTTGTTTAGTGTCATAAGGCTACCCAAACATGGAAAGGAAAGGGCCTCATCACAAATATTCAAACAAGAGGGGATAAAACTTTCATTTGACAGTGGTATATGTCTACTTAGTGTTTCTTCTTAGTGCCTCTTCTCAGCTTCCCTTCTCAATTTCTGTTATCCTTGGAATGTCCAGACTGATATATCCTGTAATTAGATTTCATCTCATCTTCCCTAAATGGTTAATCCTGGCACAAAGACCTTCTTAAAGAATACATCCCATTAAACTCAGAGAATTACCTGAGTAAACCTATCACCTGTCCATTTTTCTAGTTGTAAGAGGAATTTCATATTTTAAAAATCTATTTGGGATTATTGGTCCTGAAAGGAAAATCAGCCTTCCCTATCTTTAGTGTGCTCTGTTTAATTGATCTACTACTGGAAAAGAAGGGTTTGGTGTCTGTTTCTATTAAACAAAGAATGAGGAGTCACTGGTGAGCAGCAGCAACTCACATGCAGAGACAATTACACTTCCAAATGTCAAGGATGCACAAGATTGCAGTGCCAGGCCTGCTGGGTAGGGCTTAATACAGCAAGTATTTATTGTCTACTATTGTCAGCCATTGTGATAGATGCAGATGATGCAAATATAAAAATGAATAAACAAGTCTTTATCCTGTAGGTACTAACATTCCACTGGCAGGAAACATAGAATAAGTAAGCTAAATTATTTATGAAGAAATTACAATGGAGGGGTTTTTAAGGTGGAACCAATAGAGGTAAGTTATGAAGAAAGATGGTAATTCTAAGAGGAGGAAGGGAAGAGAGAGAATTCTGGGTATGAAGGGCAGCTTGCCCAAATGTATGAAGGTAGGAGATTAAATTGAGGTGAGATATGATAAACAGATTGAGGAAAAAGTGGTTTTAGCATAGGTCACTTTTTGGAATTTGCTGAAGGATTTACCCTTTAAAAACTGTTCTTAGAATGTGAGGTTCTGGAAGATAAGGTCTGTTAAATTGTCTTTATATCCCCAGGACACTGTACATAGCATTGATTGATTGATAATGGAATTCAATGGCCTGAGTTAAAGTTTGCCAAGAACTCGGAGCTGTCCATGGTCCAACATTGAACAGACAGCAGAACTTCTGCCTGACAGTAAAGGGATTGGTTTCCATTGGGATGAGGATTTGGACTCTGACATAAAACTAGCTGGATGTTGTGTACAACTCAGCAGAGGCATGGGCCTAGATTTCCAGAAGCTGTTTCATGTAGCCATCCATGGACAGTTCAAAAGGCTACTTTGCTCCTTGCTATTTATGTTAAAGCTAGCTGCTTTTTCAGCTATACTAAGGTACATTCAGAGAAGCAATTCTGGGTTTGTGTCCTCTAAAAGATCACTAAAGTCATGTTTCTGAGGAACATATCCTTGCAGTGAACAGTCCCTTACAAGGTCATAAGTGTGTATAACTTGCTTTCCCCACAATCCTGAGGAATCTGTTCACTGTGCTTTTAGGGCAGTGTAGTCCCTTGAAGGTCCTTGGACTATGCATAACATGAGGAAGGATTTGGGTACTACTTTTTAGAGTTGTAAGACTTAAGTGATCAGAGGTCCATGATGAAAACTGGCCTCACCCTGATCTTCATCTATGCTTGCCCCAAGCCTCAAGGTTCAGAGGGACCACCCATACATACCAATTACAAAAACAAACTATGAAAGAAAAATATCTTGTCAGAAAGCTAAACTTCAATCATTTGCTAGTTATTCAGATATTCTAAGACTGCCAATGAGTAAATTAATTCCTGAGGACTAAGTGGTCTTGAAATTTCTTCCTCAGGATGAGACTGAACTTAAGTCAAAGTACTGTGGAAATATGTTTTGCATGATAATACATGTATAACCCAGATCGAATTGCTTGTCAGCTCCAGGAGATGGAAGGGAAGAGAGAAAATGAGATAAATTGGGTCATTTAATTTCAGAAAACATTTGCTATTACATGTAATTGGTAAAATAAAATATCTTTATAATACTAATTTTTAAAAGTACTATAGTCTCATATGAAGCAGCTAGGTGGCAGATTGGGTAATGTCAGACTTAAGAGTCAAGAAATTCTGTTTGAATTTTGTCTTAGGCATTTATTAGCTGTGTGACTCTGGGTTAAGTCACTTAACCTCCCTCAGTCTCAATTTCCCCATTTGTAAAAGAGGATAGTAATAGTATCTATTTCACCAGGTTGTGGTCAGGATAAAATGAGATAACATATGCAAAATGCTTTGCAAGTCTATGTTTACTAGAAGCTTATGATTCAGGAAAAAAAAAACATCCACCAGCTGAAGACTTAACCATCTGACAGAAAAAAACCCTTAAAAAATTAAAAACCCTTATTAAAAATCTGTTGTGTTCAGGTTAAACGTGTTCAAAAATACTAAAAGAAGTATGGTCCCTTTAAAATAAGGCAGTGTCTATAAAAAGTCATTGGGCAAAAAAATGAAGGCACTAGATGTTTACTGTTTAATGAATATACTTAACATTCAATGTCAAAGAGGAAAGAGTTAAGGAGAAAAGGAGGGTTAGACAGAGGTAAAACCTTTAGTTATGGAGAAGTCCCATAGATATATAGAGCATGTGTGCAGTGATGCAAAAACTCAAGACTCATCAGAGGACTGATCAGCAAGTAAAGGAAAACAACCTTTGCTGTGAATAGTAGAATGTAGCCACAAACACGACTTCCTTTAATTCCATTCATTTAGCAGTCAGTAAATAAATGCTACTGCATATTGTTATTTGTTTATTTAATGTCTAGCTCCTTTGCTACAGATTTATTAAAGTAATTAATGAAGTACAAATTCTGTCTCCCCAACAAGATTATAACTTCCTAAAGGACAGGCTGTGTCTCATACCCACTGAGAATTGGAGTGGTTCAATGGAAGGAACATTAGGGTTGGATCTCTGTGCAAACACTAGCATTATGACCTATGGAAACAAGTAACTTAACTAATCTGAATCTGCTTTCAAGTAAAATGGAAAAAAATTATACCTTTCCTACTTATTTAACTTGGATGTTTTAAGTAAACTATCTTGTGATCCTTAAAGTAATGTGTAAATGTGAGCTATGATTATGCCTAAGATGTAGCAGGGTACCCAGTACCCTACTACATATAACCATATGATGGTATAATAATGAAAAAACTATATACTCAATAATGATGAGGTTGTGACAAAAGAGAACTATAACCACGAGGTACATATAGTAGGCAAGAGAAAGAATGAATGATTTTTTATTCAAGATGGCAGAGGGGGAAAAAGGGATAGTGTTAAAAAGTCATAACAGTTTTCTAATTGAGCTCCCTTTTTTAATATTTTGCTCTAAAATACATATTGCCCTTTTAAAGTTTAGTAATCAGTGGGTAATTATTTTTACTTAGTGAATTTAATAGTCTTGATTTTTTATTATAAAAGGTAATTGAGTAGAAAAGTATTTTAATCACACTTATGGCAAACTTAGGTGATTTGACCTAAGGTCAGGTACCACTAACACTCTCACATTTCATTTAGATGGGGTGGAAATAACCTTTGGAGTGCTAACTTTGCAAACTCAAAACTTACAAATGTTTTAGACTGTGAAAATAAATACATTTAACAGCAACATCATTAGCTTATGGAAGTCCATTTTGGAAAGGTGAGATGTATTCAGTTTAAAATAATTTATTTGTTCTGTGTCATTTCTAATAATACTTGAGTCTGAGATTTATTTTTGACGGTTGACTGACTCCCATATTATAACATAATGGATTTAAAACAAGCATTATCTTATAGCATCTCAACTGGTACATTCTCTCTACATCCTCTCCACCTCCTACCTCTCACCCCAAGCAGGGAAGAAAAAGGAGAATGAGCAAAAACTTGTGGCCAATTTTTCCTTTCTTAAAAAATCAAAGTTCAATAAACATATATGAGTATAATAAAATTTTGGTTTTTTCTAGTGTTCATATAAATTGGGTTAAAAATGCTTAGTTTGGCATTCTACAGAAATAGCTGCCAAAAAGAACATACCACCATGTTTTTTTTTTCCCTACATGAGATATTGTTGTCTTTTATTCCTATAGAATTTAAAGGAAAATATTATTTTAGATTAAAAGAATAATCTGGTATAAAAGTTAACCTCCCCCTCCTTATCTTCACATTGTTAACATTAGGGCAGTATTGTCATAATGAATGCATTGTTAATGAACTCAGAAAAATAAAAATGTTAGCATCTGATCTTTCCTTGTTTTCAGGACATCTGCATTTGAAACTGCCAATTGTTATTCAACTAGGTAATCACCATCTTTTGTTCAGTATTACTGTGTTTTTACTCATCCCAGCTAATCTACAAAGCCATCTGTTATTTGATAGATAATTGCCTTTTTCAAGTCCCAAAGGCCTTCGAAGCATCTCAGGGGATCCAGAAATAGATACATCATTCCCAGGTAAGGCAACAACTGGGAACAATGAGGCTATTCTTAAGGAGAGAATTCCACATTCTGCCATGGTGAAATGAACATGGGAGGATAAGTGGGCATTAATGACTAAGGATCTGGAGTGTGGGAATAGAGGAAAATTGGTTATAATTCCGAATTTAAAAGAAAGCTCTTCAGTTCATATAGTTGAACACTATGAAGCTAAACTAAAGAAGTCCTATCATGGCTAGAAGGCCTAGGACTGGATCAAGTTCTAGAGCTAAACTAGAGGATATTTGGAGAATGGTTACTAATGAACTGAGCACCTCATGATTTCTGGAAAAGCACCCTAACATTCCAGAATTAAGCCTTCATTAAGCCAAAGACACATTCTATAACACATCAAATGACTGTTATTTCTCTAAAGACTAGTGGAAATGGAGATGAAGGTAGGGAAGGGCATCTCATCCACTTCACGCTTCTAATACTTGCTTGGGAGCTTATACCGCATCCCCACTACCCACACATAGCACACTTATACACCTCCAGACAAATATGACAAGTTGTGATTAAGCTTGTTTAGATAATTGGACTTTATAGTCTTTGGCCATGCCATTCATACATCAATTGACTAGCTCTTTTTTGATCTCATCCCATCCTTTCACTGGCATGTATTTGGGTAAGCTATTCTCCATGCCAGAACTATACACCCTCAAGAAATATACCTAACTGCCATCTTTCTCTTCCTTCATGACTCAGTTCAAATGCCACCTTTTTCACAAATTCATCTGATTGACACCATACCCAGCTCATTCTTTAATTTAAAAAGTTATTCCAAAACATCAATTTCATTTCCAAATATACGTTCCACTTTCCCCTACTTAGTTATATAACAAAGAATAATTTAAGATTTTTTTAAAAGAAATAAAATAATCCAGAAAAACATATTCATTATGCCTGATGGTATAAGTAATGTTCCATACCTGAAAAGTAAGGGATTCTCAGATTGTCTTATTGTCTTTTGTATAGATCTCTCATAGGATCACAGAATCCATTCAGAGTAGATATATTAGAGATGGTCTAGTCCAGTGATGGTGAACCTTTTAGAGCATGGGTGATGTGAGAAATGTCCTCAGGCATGTGTGGAGAGGAGAGGGGAGGATCCCAGCCCTGCATCACTTTGGCTTTCCAGTAATGAAATCTGGTAAACTCTGTGCTGAGGCAATGGTGTGCATGCCCACAAAGAGGGTTCTGAGTGGCCCCTATGACACATATACCATAGGTTCGCCACCACAAGTTTAGTCAAACTCATTCAGTTTACAGATGATGAAATTGAAGACCAATGAGGCACAGTAACCTGCCCCCAATCACACAGTCATTAAGAAGCAGACCTAATATTAGTAGGTTTTCTGACTCCAAGTTTAGGGCTATTTCTACTATATCATTCTTTCCTTTGACTTTATAAAACTCCATCCTTAATTCTTAATTGCATTCATGTCATTTTCTCTTTATTAGAATAAAATCCTCAAGGAAAATGGCTATGTCATCTTTCATTTTTGTAACCTCAGAAACCAAGATTACCAGTGTTCTTGTATGTCTAGAAACCATAGATCACAAGAGTCAACAAAGAATTAAAAATGAATGTCTTTCTAGATGACAATAAAGAGGTGCATGGTTGACAGAGAAGGTTGCAACATATGACAAATAAAGAACTACAAAAAACAGTGGAGCAGTGGTGTCAAAATCTCTCCATATGAATGGGAGATAGTGGTTTATCTCTGAGTCACTATCCTGAGAAAGGGAAAAGGATGTTAGTGAGTTGAGACCTAATCAACTCCCCATGCAATGATGAGCTGTTACAATCCAAGCAGAAACAGTAGAGATTTGTTCAGGAAGCAATGAGAAAAAACAAACATAAACATCTCAAATTCCACTTCACCCTCTATCCAACAGTGGCTCATTGCTTGTCTTATAGTTGCTCTTAATCAATCAATCAGGATATCAAGAAGCACTTGCATGAAGTATTTACTATTTTCTAGGTGGTGAGGATACAAAGATAGGGAGTATGGCAAATGTGTCTGGGAATCTCACTGTTGGTATTGAGTTACTCAAGGAGATAGAGGGGGCCCCATGGGAAAAACAAAGGTGTTATCATCTGTTGTTAAAAAAAAAAAACACCAAACTGGAGTCTTTAAATAAAATCAACTCATTAACCCACCTACAAACATCAAGGCAAAGAGAAGTGATAGGAAACTGTTCATTCAAGGTACTATATGTGTTCTCAAAGAGCCTCTTTCCCCTTCAGCATGCCCTTTCAATTGACTTTACTTATACAAACAAAATTAGGGAGAAAAGACAAGATGCAATAATAATAGCTAATATTTTACACATATTTATTATGAGGCAGGTACTATGCTTAAGAATTACTAGTTTGATCCTCACAGGAACCCTGGGAGACAAATGGCAATATGATGCTTATTTTATAGATAAGGAAACTTAGGCAAATGGAGATTAAAGACTTGCAAAGACTTGCAAAGACTTACCCAGAGTCACATCTAGTAAGTGCCTCATGATAGTTTGGAACTCAGGTCCTCCTAACTCCAGGGTTGGTGGTGTATCCACTGTACCACCTAGATGTTCAAGCTAGCTAAGGACAGAACTAACAAATTCCAGTGTTAGGACTTAAAAGGAAACTTGGACAAGAACCCTTTTAAAATCCTCCATATCTGTCTACTGATTGTCATATGGCAGGACCTCAATGCCCTTTACCACCAAGATGGTCTTGCTCTGGATGCCCTCCAGATTGTCAATATTTTTCCTATTATATGGAGTCTGTAATGGAACACTACTCTAGATTTAGCCCAGTTAAATCAGAAGAATTATCACCTCTCTCAGGTCCTATGACTCTCATACAGTCCAAGATGGCATCCACTTTTCTGACTGCTATCTCATACTCTTGACTCATCCTGCACTTGGGATAGAGTCATTGGACCTCAGTTCAAATCCTACCTCTACTACTCATCAGCTGTCTGACCTTGAGTGAGTTGTTTTAAATTCTGTAGGACTTAGCTGTAAAATGAATGGACTGGATTAGATGATCTGAAAGACTCTGTTCAACCCTGAATCCTATGCTTAGAATTTATGCTAAAGGGATGTGAGGAAGATGAAGGGAAGAGGTAGAGAAGACATTAATAGTCACCTTCCAGAAGACAGTGTATACACGTATACACACACACACACACACACACACACACACATATATACACACATATGTGTGTATGTGTATTCAGGTTCTTTTGGAGGGGGGATTCCCATTATATCATGAAGATTGCTGTGTAGTAGTCCTCAGATAAGAGACATTGCTGAGAATTTCAGAGTAAGAGCAAGTTCTAGTGTGTACTAGAAGAGACTCCTAATCAGAAAGCAGTAAGGGAAATTCTTAAATTTCCCAAAACCCAGATGAGGGAGAAAGCAGCCCAGATCAATAGGTTAGCTCCTACAGTACCCATCTGACCTATGTGAAGCCACCCAGTCATCAGACTATTTACTATTTTTGCTGGAAATTAACAGGGGAAATACAATTAGTATTGCAGAGCCTTGCCAGTCAATGGCCTTCCATATAATTAATATGCAACCAAACATACTAGAAAAAAAGTTATTGTTCTGATGATAACTACCCAAGTCAGAACTCCTTATTGGTTTCTTATTTCTCAAACAATAAAATTCTCATCTTTTAGCCTAGCATTCAAGGCTTACCCTAATCTGGCTTGTGGTTATCTTTCAAAGTTTATTCCCTATGATTTTGCTCTTTAGGTAACTTGGTGACACATTGGCTTTGGTTCCTATCCTTCCATAAATCCTTCACCCAGGGCTCTCCCCCCATTCCACCACATATGGGGAGACTTTCTCTAGATCTTCTGATATTATAAGGCTACCAATAGAATGATGAATGAAGCATTTATTAAATGCTTACTAAATGCAAAGCACTGTGTCAAATATTGGAGATATGAATTGAAAAGTGATAGTCCTTGCTCTCAAGGATCTCATATTCTAATTCAATGGACCATGTGAGCAGTCTGTAAGTGATTCCTTACTTTCCCTTTGTGGCTATCCCATGCCATTCCAGGCATAATCTCTCAAACGGTAACCTCTACTCCACTGTTCATGCATAACTAACTCTTTACTGGTAATATGCCATAGTCTTAACTCATACTATTTACATTCTCACAATCTCACAATTCCTGAACAGAATAGTGACAAGAGGGAAAGATAGAGGTAGAGGTAGAAGTGGGATAAAATGTTTTCCATTTCATCTCTACCTCAGATGCCCTTCATGAATTGTATTTTTCTGATTTTCTTCTCATTTCAAGATTAGAATTTATCATCATAAATTATTCTTTCTCCTAACCTCTAAGGAGTTGTCTACCAGTTTTAGCCTTATTTCCTCTGCACTTTTCTCTCTATATTAAGTCCCTTGGGAAGTTAATCCACTCTAACAAGTTCAATTACTGTCTTTATCCTAATGACTTTCAAATTTATATTTGGTCACAACTACACCCCCCCTTTCTGGTAAGAGCTCTATTTCTATCAATAGTACCACCATTCTAGTTGTGAATTGGTCCAATCATTCTGGAGGGCAAGTTGGAATTATGCACAAAGGGCTTTAAAAGAATGCATGCCCTTTCATTCAGCCATACCACTACTGGGGTTGTACCCCCAAGAGATAATACGGAAAAAGACTTGTACAAGAATATTCATAGCTGCGCTCTTTGTGGTGGCCAAAAATTGGAAAACGAGGGGATGCCCTTCCATTGGGGGAATGGCTGAACAAATTGTGGTATATGTTGGTGATGGAATACTATTGTGCTCAAAGGAATAATAAAGTGGAGGAATTCCATGGGGACTGGAACAACCTCCAGGAATTGATCCAGAGTGAGAGGAGCAGAACCAGGAGAACATTGTACACAGAGACTGATATATTATGGCACAATCAAGCATAATACTTTTCTACTAGCAGCAATGCAAAGATCTAGGATGATCCCAAGGAACTTATGAGAAAGAAGCTCTCCACATCCAGAGAAAGAATAGTGGAAGCAGAAACGTAAAAGAAAAACATATGATTGATCATGTGGTTTGATGAGGATGTGATTGGGGTTTTGATGTTAAAAGTTCCCTCTACTGCAAATATAAGTAGAATAGAATAATTTTGAACAATAATACATGTATAACCCAGTGGAATTGCTTGTCAGCTCTGGGATGGGGAGGGAAGAGGGGTGGGGAAAATCATGAATCATGTAGCCATGGAAAATATTCTAAATAAATTAAAAAAACAATACTTAGGTACCACCTGATATTTATCAAATTGGCTATTATAATAGAAAAGTGACAAAACTTGGCATGGATGTGGGAAAAATGTGACATTGATGCACTGTGGGTGGAGTTGTGAACTGATTCAATCATTCTGGAAAGCAATTTTGACCTATATTGAAAAGGTTACAAAATAGTGCATATCTTTTGGCCCATCAATTTTAGCATTGCTAGATTTGTAATTCGAAAGAGATGAAAAAAAAGAGAAAGGAGATATATGTATAAAAATATTTAAAGGAGTTCTTTTTGTGGGGGCAAAAATTTGGAAAGTGAAGGGATATCCATCAACTGGGGCATGGCTCAATAAATTGTAGTATATGATTGTAATGGAATTCTATTGTGCTTTAAGAAATAATGAACAGGAAAAGATCAGAAAAACCTGGAAAGATTTTCATGAACTGAATCAGAGTAAAGTAAGCAGGACCAGGAGAACACTGTACACAGTGACAGGAATATTATGTAATAAACAACCATGAATAACATAGCTATTCTCAGCAATATATTCTCAGCAAAATAATCTCAAAGGACCGACAATATTTTTTAAAATGCCATCTGCTTCCAGAGGAAAAAACTGATGGGGCCTGATTCTAGACCAAAGCCAACTTTTTAAATTTTCTTTCTTATTTTTTTTTTTTTGGTTTGCATTTCCTTACACAAAAGGATTACTATGGGGAAATGTTTTACATGATTACACATGTAAAATCTGTGTCAAATTGCTTACCATTTGAAGAGGGGAAGAAGGGAAGGAGGAAGAGAATTCAAGACTCACAGTTCTCTTTCAAAATGTTAGAAATTTTTTACATGTAATTGGGAAAAATAAAATAAAATCATAACAAAAAGAATATATATGAAAAAATAGTACCACCATTCTCCCTGTTCTCCTAGGCTTGAAACATCAACATCATTTTAACACCCCTTTCTGATTGCCCATATCTAATGAGCAACCAAACCTTGTTATTTTTTCTTTATAGGAATTCTGAGATCCATTCTTTCTCTTTTAATTCATCATCTCAAGCCTGGGTTCCTAAAATTGCCCATTGACTGATCTCTCTGCCTGGAGGTTTCTCCCTTCTATCCTTGAATTTATCCTGACCATCTCTGCCCCATTTATCTTTTAAAACACCTCTTTTATCATGTCATTCCTCGGCAATGCCTCTTATTGCCCAACTACTTACATTCACAACCCGCAGGCTGGCACTCAAAGCTTTCAATCAACTAGGGCATCTTCTGCATTCAAACTTACCTCTAGTTTTTCCGCTAAATATCATCCATCCATTCCAGTCCAGAAACTCACTAGACTGTCTCCCTCTTTCTCCATACTCATTCCTGCTTCTATGTCTTAACTTATGTTTTTTTCTTCATGTCTTCGTTATCCGTCTCTTCTTTGATCAAAGTCCAATGACTGTTCCAAAGCATAGGAGGACTAGGTCATTTTACTTGTCTTTTAAAGAATCTTAAAGAGCACAGGGCGGGAAGCAACAGTTAGAACTGAGCATGGAAAAACTCATTGGTTTATGACTGGGAAAGGAATACAACAAGGATGTATGTTGTCACTTTATTTATTTGACTTATATGCAGAGTGCATCATGAAAAATGCCAGGCTGGATGAATAAAAAGTTAAAATTAAGATTTTACAGGGAAAATATCAACAATCTCAGATAGGTAGGTGATGCCACTCTGACGGCAGAAAATGAAGTAGTCAGAAGCTTCTTGGTGAGGGTGAAAGAGAAGAGTGTAAAAACTGGTTTGAAGCTTAACATAAAAAAAAATAAGATCTTGACAACTGGTTCCATCTCTTCCTGGCAAATAGAGGGAGAAGAAATGGAAGCAGTGTCAGATTTTATATTCTTGGCCTCAAAGATTACTGAAGACTGTAAGTATAGCTATGAAATTAAAAGATGCTTGCTCCTTAAAAGGAAAGCTACAGCAAATCTGGACAGCATACTAAAAAGTAGGGACACTGCCTTGCTGACAAAAGTCTATATTATTAAAGCTATGGTTTTTCTAGTAGCAATTCATGACGAGAAATAAACAATAAGGAAACTCTATCTATCTATCTATCTATCTATCTATCTATCTATCTATCTATCTATACACACACATACATATATATATATATTTGTATTTACACATGCATATATGTAAAATTAAACTATAAGGAAAGCTGAGAACTGCAGAATTGACACCTTTGAATTATAGAGCTAAAGAAGACTTTTGGGAGTTACCTGGACAGAAAAGAGATCAAATCAGTTAATACTTAAAAAAATTAATTCAGGCTATTCATTAGAAAGTCAAATACTGAAGCTGAAGCTTAAATACTTGGGCAACATAATGAGAAGAGAAGACTTATTAGAAAAGATTCAATGCAAAAGGAAAAGAAGATGGAAGAAGATGAGATGGACAGATAGTGTCATGTAAACAATGAGCATGAATTTGGAGAGACTTCAGGAAATAGTGGATTATAGAAGGGCATAGCATGCCATAGTCTCTGAGGTCATGAAGACTCAGACATCACTGAACAAATGAACCACAACAAGGATAAAGATAGAGAAGTTTTACTTTATGTGTATACCTAATAATATTTTTGCACAGATATGGGCACATAAAGAGTACATGCTAATTTCTTATTCACTTAAAAATATTTTGCTGAAGCCTTTTTTTTATATCATAATCACGTCACCATATGTCCCTCCCTCATTAGGCTCTACCATTCGACAAAAGAAAATTGTTTAGCAAAACCAACTATCACAGAGAATAAGGCTCCATGTATACAGAATTCTGCACCCATGATCCCCTCTTCCATGAATTTATAGGGGTGCATTCACCATCCATTTTTAAAATGAACAGTCTTTACAGATAGTCATATTCTGGTATTCTTTTAATATTCTTTCCATTTGCATTATTGTAATGGTTGTGTATCCTTACTTCACTGGGAATCAGTCAGTTTATACAAGTTTTCCCAGGTTTCATTTATGTCCTCACTTTTAGTGCTTTGTATTACACAGTAATGATCCTTATATGCCTATATCACACTTTGTTCAGTTGCTCCCCAATTAATACGCATCTACTTTTCCCAGTATTTGACCATAAAAATGTTGCTACAAATAACGTTTTATGTATGAGGTCTTTATTTAGGTCTTTGACTCCCACAAAGTATATTTCCAGTAGAGATATGGCCAGGTTAAAGAGTATGAACAATTTAGTGTCTTTTGTAATTCCAAAATATTTTCCACAATGACTAGACCAATTCCCAGCTATTGTGTGCCTTACTTTTTACAGTTCCTCCAACAGTATTTCCAATAAAAAATCATCTTTGCTCACCTGATGGGAATGAGGTGAAATCTCAAGGTTTTGTTGGTCTTACTTTGGATTTTTCTTACTGTTAGTGACATGGAGCATATTTTCATATTATTGTTGATTGTTTGCAAACAAAATTTTGTATACCACTGGATCACATTTTTTTGATCACTTCTATTACGGGAATGACTGGTGGACTTACTTATCTGTGTCTATACCCTATATATCTTGGAGAACAGGTTTATCAGAGCTGTCTAATACAAAGATTTTGGTCTGATTCAACAATTTCTCTTTATTTTGCTCATAAAGAACCTTTTTAAAGTTACATATTGAAAGCAGTTTTAACATTTATTCCAATTTCACATGCACAAATATGCCTGCCTGAATAAATTATTCATCAGCATATTCACTTCTGTAGAATTTACATGTAATGATAACCTATTTTAAAGAACCAAACAAGAAAAAGATGAGTACAGCAACTAAAAGACCAGCATGGCATCATTAAGAATAAGTCATTCCATAGAGAGGAGATTTAGACTTCAGCAATGCACTTGATCTGTCAAAGCATTTCTCATTCTTCTGGACAAGAGGCAGACAAGCAAACTTGTTCTAGAGTACAGTTTGGTGAATACAGAATTAGCTAAATGATCTGAAGAGTCAATAGTAAATTTTGAGAGAAGTCTCTAGTAGAGTGCAGTAGGGATCTGTCCCAAAATATCTATTATTTAATAATTTTATCATTCAAATAAATGAAAGTATTGTTGGCATGCTTATAAAAATATGTAGATGACAAGAAGCTGAGAAGGAAGAAGAATATGTGTGACAGAGTTAGGATCCAAGAAGCTTTTGCTTAACAGGCTATGAATGAAATGATAGCCTAAATTAAGTAAGATGACATTTAACAACTATACTGATGATGTTAAGAATAATAAATGTAAAATCTAGCATGTAAATTCTAAAAGTACCTTCTTAAATAGTGGACCACAATAACAATAAGTCAAAAATATAAAGAAGTGAGTTAGAGCTTAAGTTTCTGAAATTAAGAGGCATAATGACCAGAATGTGAGAAGTGATGGTTCCATTGTACTCTGCCCTCGTCAGCCTGTATCTGAAGTGCTTTGATCAACTATGATCTTTATATTTCAAGGAAAGTGAACATATATGAAGGAAGGCAATCAAGCTGAAGAATATAAAAGAAACCACATGAGGATCAGTTGAAGGCTGCAACTTATATCAAGAGACTGACATGGGCATTGTATTCCTAGAAGCTCAGGCAAACCATTATCAGGAAACTCTTTTGCTCCCTTACATCCTTGTGACTCCTAGCCTAAAAACATCCAAGGACTCTGAGATGATTGCCCTCCTTTGATCCTCTTTTAGATTTAAGATGAACAAAGAGATGCAGCTCCAGGATACACCTCGATTTTATCAGGCCACATCTCAGAATCTTTCAGGGGGGTCACTCCCTGTCTCCAGGCAGACCCCAGTCAGATGACAACCCCCCCCCCATGAAATGCCTGAGTGGCTACCACTCTAGAGTCACATCCACACCATGACATAGCATGTTGCAAAGAGTATAAAATCCCCAGAATTGATGTAATCTAGGGGACAGCTTTTCCATCCACTGTCCTCCCAGGGTGACAGTTTTTCCATCCACGCTGTATTCCCAAGGAGCAGCCTTCCATCTTGCTGTTCCACCTGTATTATCCTCCTGGCCATTCTCAATGTTACTTTCTAAATTAATAAATTTCTCTTTTTTATTTTTAAGCTAAGTTTTGAAGTCCTGCATTCTTGCAGAAAGGTATCCTTCCCGAACCCCAGGGGTGCACCTTTTCACCCCCACAATAAGACTACAAAGAACCTAAGTCTGGATTCACATATCTAAAGAGTAAATTATTATAAAAAATTCCCAAGTATCTCAACTCCTGGAACTTTAGAAAACTGAAGAAATAGCTCACTATCTTAGAAGGCTTATATATATATATATATATACCTTTGTAGCTGGGGTCTAGAGTAGTTGATTCTTGGGGTCTCTCTGAGATCTCCTATTTTGAGATCTGAGAAACCAATTTTACACATTTTGAGAAATAAATTTTTCCTTTGACTTTTAAAGAAATTACTACATTTATAAACAAATGAGAGGGGCAGCTAGGCAGTTTGGTGGATTGAGCACCAGGCTGGAGTCAGGAGGACCTGGTCTCAGAAGTTTCCTAGCTGTGTGATCCTTGGACAAGTCACTTAGCCCCAGCTGCTTCACTCTTATTGCCCTTCTGCCTTGGAACTGATACTATCAATTCTGAGACACAAGATAAAGGTTTAAAAAAACGAATAGGAGAATTGATGCCTTTCATCTCTAGTTCCCCTATTTCACCTCAAAGCAAAATGAAATGCCATTTTAACCAGACATTTACAAAGTCAAAGATTATGCAGTTTTCCTGTCTTCTGGCTAATAGTAAAATTTCAAGGCTGCAGGCCAAAGGTTTATTCCTTCCAATGGCTTATTTCCTTCCTCTTCCCTTCTCAGATTCCCCTTTCCCAAAGGCACTTAACCCATAGTTAACTTTTCCCTCAATTGCTTGTGTTTGTCCTTCTACCACTTGACATTATTTTGTATCTGCTTGTCTCTGTACATGTTATTTCCCCTGTCGTGGAATATAAGCTCCTCAAAGGCAGGAATTATTTTGTTTCTTTTACTCTCCTCATCTGGCTAAGTGCCTGGCACATGGAAGACACTTAACAAAGGTTTGTTGAATGACCCCTGGACGGTAGATAGACTACAGGCTGAGTGAAGATAGTGAAGTCAAGAAGTACAAAGAGAAGGGGTAATGCCTCCTTCACAATGTCCAGATGCAGATGTTGCAAATGTTGCCATTGTCCATTTCCTCCAACGCCAACAATAGCACAAGGCAACCCTGCTTTCTCGGAGGCTATATATGAATGAAGTGCAAATTCTGGCCAGTCCTTTCAAGCTGGAAAGGCATAAACTATGGGCCCATCAAAGCACTCTGTTCTCCAGAGAGGAGCCAAGCCTTGTCTACAGAGGCTTATCATCAGGATTCTGCAGAGAGACAGATGGGTAGACCCTAGCAATTACTTTTTAAAGAATCAGTATTAGTGCCTTCTGTTTGCTACAGCTATTCTCATATCCCATCTACTAAGTTATCAAGAGGATGTGACTTGCTTTAATGGGGGAATTACCCATAGAAGGGAAATGACAAATCTTCAAAGTACAATTTTAGAACAGATGAAAAAAAGGTTTTAAAGAAAGTCAACACTAAGTATAGTTGGGAACTCTATAAAACATAATCCTTAATTGTAGCATTGGTTAAGGTGTAAGGAGGCATAGTGCCTCCAAAGCCTGGAGAAGGAAGGGTAGGTAATTAAAAACAAATCCATTGTTAACAGATTACCCAGAACAGAGGTAAAGGACTACAAGAAAAGTACAGGAATAAAAGGATACAAGGGAGCATGCAAAGTCAATCTTTCAAGGCTAAGTCCAACGCTAGGTATCAGGAAGATCAGGTGAGTAGGAGTCTGGCTAAACAACCTCTCAGAACTGATGATAATCAGTGATCTGATCATGCCAATGGCAGATAACCTGGTGCTCCTTCTGTGACCAAATGAGTCTTAGCGTGGACAGCTCCTGCTCATCACTGCTCCTCTGATTCTGCCAGGGAAGCAATCAAACCCTGTGTCAATAGACAAGGGCATTTTATCCTCAGCCTGCTCCTGCCTGTGTTCCTTCTTTGCTTCAGCTGCAGGTACATTGTTCCCCTGTACCTTTATTTAAAAAAAAGGATTGCCTTAATTTTTCCTACTAGCTTTTCTCTTACAAAGGACTCCCACCTTCCCTACATAGCAAAGGGGGGAGAGAGTAACACTTATACCAAAACATTACATATCCAAAGAGGAACCTTCATTCTTAAGCAATTCCATCCTCATAAGCTTCCCTACCAGTTTGCCTTTTTGGAAGAGAAGTAATTCCTTTCTCCCAAATCAATATCCAACCCATCCCTTGAACCCTTAACTCAGGTAACTTAAATTTTATGATAGTGATTCCCTTTAGCAATTCTTTAAATATAAAATCATGTCCCAGATATAAAATGAACTTTCTAATTTCAAATCCATGCTACTATTAGACTCCAACATATGTTTTAAAAATAGTCACACAGTTTTCCAATAGATTTTAAGGTGATTTATAACAGGAAAAATCAATCTCACCACCACATCATTGTTCCCCATGATTGTTCTGTTGCCCCAAGTTGGTTGCTGAAACCTTCTACTGTCAGTCCAGTTGTAAGGCCATCAGCATTAAGGGGGTCAGGGGTGAATGGGAGCCTTTGGCAGCTTCTCTATGTGATTGGTTGAACATTTATGAAATGCTTGCTGTGTGTAAAACACTGAGCAAAAGGTTCTGAGGCATCCATTGGCATGCAAAGGGACATTTCCTTCCTATTCCCCAAGACAGTATGTTCCATGTTCATGAGGTAGTGTGGTACAATGATGAAAGTCCTGGGCTAATAATCAGGGGACTTGGAGGTTAAAGTTTGGTTCTCTGAGAAACTCATTGTGTGACTAGAGACAAATCCCTCCACCTCACTGAGTCTTAGTTTCTTCATTCATCAGATGGGAGAAGCTGTATTAAATAACTCTAATTAAAAGATTCTTAACCTCTTTTTGTGGTCAGGATTCCCACTTAGTCTGGTGAAGCTTGAAGACTCCTGCTCTGAAGTGTTTTTAAATGAATAAAATAAGCTCTCTAGATTATGAAGAAGACCAACTGACCCATTGCCTAGCCCTTACTGCTCTTCTTCCTTGGAACCAATACACAATATTGATTCTAAGACAGAAGGTAAGAATTAAAAAAAAAAAAGAAATGGTGACCAAGGCCCTAGGTCTGTCTCTGTGTTCAGGATGAACCCTAGTTGAACCTGGCCACTGTTTTCCAAGGTCAGTTGGTTTCTGTATTTGGATTCTGGAAGATTAGATAGATGGACATGGGGTGGGGTGGGGGGTTAGTGTAGAATAACAGAAAAAAGAAACATTAAAACACACTTATGAGATGAATCCCAATTCTGATCAATACTATCTGTATGATTGTATTAAATCATTTAATTTCAGCTAGCAGACAGACAGGTAGATGGAGTAAGAATGTGTTAAATGATTTACTCCAAGTCTAGCACTATGCTAAGCAGGGAAAAACAAATATAAATAAATCCCTGCCTTCAAGAAACTTACATTCCAGTAGGTGAAGATAAATACATCAAGGGGCTCTGGAAGCTGGCAGTGGCATAGTTGAAGAAAGCCTGGAAGGCTGACATTTGGATTTGAGCAATATCAAGAAAAAGCTTATATATTTGAGGCAGGGTTGTTCCAGGGTCGGTCTATATTTTCAGTGGGGAGAGGATGGACATGAAAGCCAGAATTGGAGAGGCATAGTTTGGAGATGGCCCATCTCACAGGGCTATTGTTTTAAAAAAGGAATTTGTCAGATTCAAAAAGCTATATTAATATTATTCTTTTGAGGATAAACCCTCCCTGGCAGCCCTCCACCTACCTCCTGATGGTAGTTGGAAAGAGCCTAAGAAATCATTTTGGCCCAACAATTTGAATATGGTAACTGAGTAATATTTTCAATTATGTTTCTGGATACAAAGTCATAAACCCCTATTGAAGCTTGGGTGTTGCTGTTTCCATTCCCTGTCATCAATGAATAATGTCTAAGTTTTCACAGGAAACTGTGGTCCCAGTTGTGTCTAGCATTTAGATGTTCAAAATAAGGGCAAATGTCTTAATTTAAATAAAAATCAATTATTGAGCAAGTCCAATCATTGAGGGATTAAAGGCGACAAACCTATTGTGTTTCTTGGGCCACAGTGTGAGGTATACCCATTAGCAAGATTAGCCTTTTTTCCTGGTTTTCCAGGTCAACATAAAGAACATGTCAATCACACTGCAAAAATGGCTAGCTATGATACCAGTAATTTTTCTATCTAATTAAAAGAAATTTTGCAGCCATGAAGTTCAAGGATTAAATTCAAAATCTGGTTTCATTATTACTTAAATAAACTATGTTAAATTATAGCATTGAGTTAAAGAAAAACACAGACTCATAGGAATTGGCACCTTGCCCAAAACATAAACCCTTCAATAGAAAGCTTTTTCTGCTCTAATCCTAGGAAATATGCAGAAGCTACAAAATATACTTCAGATATAATTAAGAACTTTGTATTTAAACACTATAGAATATTATATATATATGTTTATATATGTATAATATATATCATGGATGGTGATACACATGTATTCTTTTTATGTTTTAGGTAGCTACATTTCCTAGTTAAGTTTAACTATAAAGCAATCACCACAATGGGGAGGTCAAAAAGGAAGGGGGGCATACAGAAATAACCCGTCAGCAAATATTTCCTCCTTAAAAACATAAACAAAAGTAAAAACAAAACCAACCTTTACCTTCTGTCTTGAACTCAGTACTAAATTGCTTCCAAGGCAAAAGGGCAATAAGGAATAGGCAACTGGGCTTAAGTGACTTGCCCAAGGTTACACAGCTAGGAAGTGTCTGGGGTCAAATTTGAGCCCATCACCTTTCATCTCTGGTCCTGGCTTTTTATCCACTGAGCCTAGCAGCCCCAATACTTGCTCTTCTTAACAAGCAAAAATGCATATTCAAGAGGAATACAATTTAGATAATCAGTTTATTTGCTAAATGTCACAAAAGATGTTGGTGGAAGATTATAAACAATAACATATCAATATAATAGGGAAGAGGAGCAGCTGAGATCAAATTTGGTCTCAAAATATTTACAAGCTGTATGACCCTGGGAAAGTCACATAACCCTTTTTGCCTCAGTTCCTTATCTGTAAAATGCCACATAGGGTCACAAAGAGCTGGACACAATTGAAAGGACAACAACAAAAAATTTAGGGAAGAGCAGTGAAGGGGGAAATGACTCTATACAACAAGACTTTGTATGAAACTCAATTACACCAAATAATGCCAAGAAAAATTACAGATGAAATTGTAAATAGGACCACAAATAAAGAAGTGGAGTAGATCTGCCAATATTTCTGTAGGAGTTGGTTGTCTTCATTTATGGTATTGAAACTTCACATTTTAGTCCCCAGTATGCTAAATGAAACAGAAACAGAACTAAATATGTAGCTGGAAAAACAGTGGGACACAGAAGAAATTCATGCCGAGAAAGATTGTTTTGAAAATATAGGAAGTAATTTTCAAAGTATTTAAAAGACAAATTTCTGAACTAGGGAAAGTCAAAGATGTTACTCAAAAATGACCAATCAAGAGGCTATCAGTGTTTTAAAAGTCCACATCCCTGTTTTTAATCTTGATAAAATCTTTATGAAAATGTCACAAGGATACAGGAATAGAGACTGAATCTGTTATTTTGTGATTCAAAGGAACTGCCAAATCAGGAAATTCCCTCTACCAATACAGGTCTGTTCTTTTTCTATACCTTAGAGTCTTTCTAGTCTTTTATCTAGATTTGTCTAGAACACGGAGAGGTTACATAGCCACTACGAATCAGTGGTGAGATTTGAACCTAGGTCTTTCTGAATTCAAGGTCAGATCTTTATCCCCTATATCATATTGCTTCTCAGATCCTGCACACAGAAGGGGTGAAGGGGAAGTAGAAGGGAAGGAAATGAGGTTTTATAGTGTCTACTATGTGCCAAGCACAGGACTAAGTGCTTTTTACAAATATTATCTCATTTGGTCTGTGAAGTTGATGCTATTAATATTTCCACAACATGGCTGAGAAAACAAATGTTAAATGTCTTTTCTCTGGTCACACAGCTATGAAGTATCTGATGATGGGTTTGAATTCACATTTTCTTGACTCTAGGCATAGCCCTCTGTCCACTGTATTATCAAGTGCCTCACAGATGCTTCCTAATATGTAAAAATTATTTGTCTAAGATTGCCATTATCTTCTTGTACTGGTATAAAGAGAATAAGAAAAGCCTGGAAAAGAAAGAGAAATGTAGCCTAAACAAGTGATGGACTATAGCAAAGTCACATAAATGAGTGAAAAGAACAAAGGTCCTATTGGGCTTATTGCTTGTTAATTCTTTTTTGGAAATGGACTTAAGAGAGAAAAATGTAGTCTTAAAGACCAGAAATGTCTTCCCTAAGTGTATTATAATCATGCAAGATACTAATGATAATGGAGACAAAATGGCAAAGTAGAGTAAGTATTGGGTTTAGCCACAGGACAAATTTTGGATCACATCTCTACCACTTGGGAGCTACGTGCCCACAAGCAAGTAAAGCTCTCTCTCTCAGCCTTAGTCTCATATGTGGAATGGGGATATGCCTTCCTCACTGAGTTGTGAGAATCATATGACAAAAGGATACTTCAAGATATCTGATCCAGATGGCTAATCAGTCTTTTCTTTTATTCAGTTTCATTGGCTCTTTAGCCACCTCTTGTTGGCTCTCCCTTCCCTCTTGGAAGCTGGATGCAGAGATACTAGAATAAGGGAGGAGTTCCCATTACAAGAGATCTACTACTCCTAAGGATGAAGTATCTGCACACTATGAGCATGAACACAACTGAGATGAGGTTCTAGGTCTTGAATGTGTGATTGAAGTCTGAGATATGAAAAGAAAACAACTGGCTTTAGCTTATATCAAAGAAGCCCCCTCCACCCTGGTCCATCTGGCACCTGCCCTTTTCTCCTGTATTCTCCACTTCTATCCTTATAATTCCTGAGCCTCATTTTCTAGCCATTCAGTTTCTTGGCTATCCAGGATCCTCTCCATTGCTGTGACTAGCTCCTTTTCCTTGCCTGTTTAAGCAGTATGATCAGTCCTACAGGAAACTCCTTAAAGCTGATGATACTGTGCTGACCATCATGGAAGGTGGAACTGATCTAGAAGAGCACCTACAGATATAGATGGACACTTTATACCCCACGGAAAACATCTGACCATGGCAGAAGCAGCATAATTGGGGGGTACTGACCTCCAGCCCCACCAGCAGCAGTTACAGACAAACCTGAGAGAAGCAATTTTCTTGGCCATAATGGGAACTGCGGGCAGCTCTCATGACATTTTCCATCCCCTCCATTATTGTTCATAATGCAAATAAGAACCCTCTCCATATGTTTTTATAGAGAAAACTGAAAAGCAAGAAAGGCCCCTCCCATTCCAGCTTCCACTGTACTTTACCTGCAGTTAGGATTGCAATAAGTGAGGGACTCTCTGCCTATGGCACTGGGAGCCCTCACTTTTTCAGAATATTCTTTCCCTCTTTCTCTTCCTTGGCTCGCTTTCTTCCCCTTTCCTCAGTTCTCATTTGTTTACTTAAGTAGTTTTTCATCCTCTTCCCTAAAAGCTGATAGTTCTTTTCAATGTTCTTCTCTCAATACACTTTTCCATGTATGTAACTGCATAGCTAATTCATTCACTCCCACGGCTCCAACTATTCCCTCCAGAGTGATTTTGCTAAGCCTTGGCCTCTCTCTCCCCTAAGCTCCAGTCCCACATTCCCAGTGATCAAAGGACACTTGTATGAAGCTGTTCTCTTGTCACTTCAAAGATAACGAGTTTAAAATCAAGCTTGAGATCTTTACACAAAACATAATCTGACTATGACTTCACTATTACTATTAATTACACTAATTACTATTAAAGTAATTACTAATTACTAGCCACCAGCCAGTCAGTTTCCCTTGTTTGAAATCTTGGTATTATCACTGAGCCAACCATTTCTCTCCCCTTTCATTGCCAGTTCCTATTGGCTCCATCATCAAATCATCTCTCATCTCCATCCCATACTCTCTGTTTACAGGGTAACACACCAAAGGGGATACAGTCCAGGACTTGTAGGCAAGAGGGACCTTGCTCCAAATTTTACCTCTAATAGTCACTGTTTACTTACCAAAAAAAAATCATTTAGCCACTCTGGGTGTCAGTATTCTAACCTTTAAAATGGAAATAATAACACCTATAATATCTATCCCACAGGGTTGCTGTGATGACCAAACAAGAAAATGTACTTAAAGCTCCATATAAATGTTGTCATTCCCACTGCCGTCATTCCCGTGTAGACCTTCGCTGCTACCTACCTGAATTATTATAAAAGAATTCTATTTCATACTCTCTGTACTAGTCCCTATCTCCTGTTTTCTAGCCTCCCCACTTTTGCTCATACTACCATGTCTGGCTAATTTGATACTTTTAAAATGCCTACCCATACTTTAAAACTCAGCTCAAATGCTGTTTTCTCCTCATAATTTGTCTATTTATAATTTTTTATTATTGAGTCATTTCAGTTACGTCTGACTTTGTGACCCTGCTTGGGGTTTTCTTGACAAAGATACTGGGGTAGTTTGCCATTCTTTCTCCAGCTCATTTTACAGATGAGGAAACTGAGGCAAACAGGTTAAAATGACTTCCCCAAGGTCATCTAGCTATTAAGTGTCAGAGGTCAGATTTGAACTTAGGAAAATGACTCTTCCTGACTTCAGGCTTGGCACTATCTATCTGTTATAATGCTTCCATTCATTATGCCTTTCTCCATACCAGTGCGGTATAATGGAAAGAAAGCTAGATTTAGAGTCAGAAGGAATGGGTTAAAAATCCACCTTCCTAACCACGTGACAAGTTTTAGTAGCTTTGGGACTTCTTTTGACCTCCATTTATGCATCTGTAAAATGAGGAGGGATTGGAATAGCTATCTTTGAAGATTCCTTTCAGCTCTAAATCTGTCTCTATAATCCTAGCACCCTGTTTGTATGTCTTGCCTGCATTAAGCATGTATTATGAATTAGAGCTATTTGTGTATACATCATATCGCTTAATGTACTGTAAGCTCCATGAGGTCTCTTCTAAACTGTGGATTTTACACAATCCTCTGCACAGAGTAGGCACTCAAATATCTATTGATTGAAGCCAGTTTAAATGTTTTGCCTCCTCTGAAAAATGGAAGCATAAGTTTACTCCTGTGGTTAAGCAGTATTCTTTGGGATCATTATAGTGAATCATGGCATATGATGCTCTTAAAGCACTGTCTACACTCTTGGACAAGTTTTGTGCCAGCTTAAAGGAAAAAGTCTACCCAACTCTATGAGTTTACACTCTGGCTAGTGGCTGAGTACTACTG